>NC_024321.1:1939375-1939740 GCF_000523025.1 Cynoglossus semilaevis
AAAAAAAAAACAGCCAACATCTTAACCTTGTGTAGCCGGACTCTTTAGGACAACAACAAGTGTCTGCAGGAATTACACAGAGGACCCTGAGTTTGATGCATTTTAAATAAACTTGGAGGACACTTAAGAGATGAGCAGGAACACACCCACAGCAGATGATCAATTACTGCTCCATAATTGGATAGAGCGTTAATGAGGACAGAGGATGCAGGCTGGTTCAGCTTTGTCAGTCAGAGGCACCGACTTCGGGGGATCAATCAAAATGTATCCTCATCAGCATACCGGCATGCATTTCCTGTCCACATTACACGGACGGCAACATTTCCAGTTGTGAAATCTGGAATTAGCCGCATTAACAGAATACG
>NC_024321.1:1939840-1955719 GCF_000523025.1 Cynoglossus semilaevis
ATATATATAAACCTACAGTTTACTCACCTCACATATATCTATTGTTTGCAGAATTTTTTTTTATACCATTCTCTAAAAAGACATGACTCACACTATAGTTTCTAAATTGTAGCAGTCTATTATGCCCCTCCTCTTTTCCTGATGGTAAGACTTGTTTTACTTAAAAAAAAGGCTTTAATTTTTTTAAAACAAAAAGTCTTTAATTTTTTTTTAATTTTAATTAATTTTTAATTAATTAAAATTTAAAAAGTCTTGCTTGCTTCTGGTGATATATTGTGTCAGATGTTTTTTGCAGTTTTTAGCACAAATTATTCATTTGGCAGCATGATTTAAGGCATAAACATGCATTCTGAAGCATCTCTGGGACTGTTTTTTAATAGCTTTTTTCACAATAGTAAGACTATAGTCTTGCTTGTATTAGGTGATATTTATTCACTTAGCAGCATGTTTTGGGGCACAAACTTGCATTTTGACTTATTTCTGGGACTTTAATGTTTTAGCATGTTTTCATTATAGTAAGATTGGCTTTTTTGGTGATATTTTGTATGTCAAAGTTTTTAGCATTTTTTCTGCCAATTGGCAAATATTTTTATTATCATTTAAACAAAGATGAACTTTGAGAAATTCATGATCAGTGTAATAAAGGACAGCTACAGACTCGACTCAGGTCATTTTAATTACCCACATTTATTGAAAAAAGTGACAACTTCATCCAGGAGGCTGGTGAACAGTTTAGAACTGGATGACTTGGCCCTGGAAGAGAAAAAAGAAAAATTAGTAAAAATCATAACTTTCTAAAGTGTCACTAAAGTGCTTGGTTTGCATGGGGAATAATAGGGTTTTCTGAATCTGAATACATGCATTTACACTTGTATCACCTTTATCACAAAATGAGCTAAATATACATTATCGAACATAAAACTTTCCACTTCCAAACTAAAGGATCTCATGTTCATAATGACATAATTCATAATTATAAAAATAGTTGAATCTTTACTTAGAAAAAAAAAATACTATGAGGACGGACGTCTCAAGTTCTAGGTTTCATTAGGAAAAAACCCTTGTAGAAAGCATTGTTGTCTTTAATTTCTACAAATAAACAAAAATAGTACCTTTCTCTTCTTGTCACCACCCAACTCAAAGTGCTTGCATCTCTTGATGGCGAGCATTCTCTTGGATCGGCAGTTGGGCTCCACACACTCCAGCCTCAACACAATTTTCTTTGTAGTCTTTGCCTGTGGTGAAGATGTATTAAAGAAAATCATCTTCTGTGTCATAGGGTTGTGTGGTCAGTAGAAAGGAAAGACTTACCTTTTTGCGGAAAATAGGCTTTGTCTGACCACCATAGCCACTCTGTTTCCTGTCGTATCTCCTCTTACCTGGAATCAATTACAGTTTAAACATTAATAAAACAGTCATTTTCTACACTAATAAATCAGTGACAAAGATAGATTGTCTTACCCTGTGCGTAAAGGGAATCCTTTCCCTTCTTGTACTGGGTAACTTTGTGGGGCTGGTGCTTCTTGCACTTCTTGCAGTAGGTCCTGCGTGTTTTCGGGACGTTGACCTGAAGAACAGAACACACAAGAATCTGTTAAAACCACCATCCCAAAAAGAGGTTTTTAGGCAACACAGTGACCTTAGTTTATAGCATTACAAGCAGTTACTACTACCACTATAGCTAATGCTAGGTTCATGCTAATTTTTTTTGAAGCTCAAGGGAAAAAAAGCAAAATGGGCAACTATTGTTGATGAAAGTTTAATTCCTCAATTGTTCTTAATGCATACTGCAAAGAAAGTCTTACATTTATATGCTAACAGACTATACCCATTCCAGAACACAAACTATGTGTATTTGTTCAGATGGGAATAGTTTTAAGGGAAGACAAACTGGTGACATGTTGTACAACTCAGATACACCGTGCTTTTGTACACAAGTAAACATTTTCCTACTGCAAGTACCAATTTCATATCTTTAATAGCATAAAAAAATCTTCTTGTATTTAGATTTTGCACTATGATCTAATGAATAAAGATGACCGTTTGTTAATAAATAACTAACTGGATAAAATTTAATATTTTCGTATTTAATGCTGAATGAAAATTGTTCTCTGGCGAATGGATTGGAATTTAATTGATAGGAACTTGGACAAAATCACATTGGTCAGGTTAACTAACAACTATTCAATAGCTCAAAGCTAAATACTGTAACAATAACTTGTAGATAAGAAAAAGTATACAGACACTCAGACTATTACAGAGTTGTTTTAAGGACAAAACTACTTCGGGACAATAAATAAACGCGTGTGCATTTAAACGTATTGCTTCGCTGTTAGCAGATGTTAGCATAGGGCTAATAGAACCAGTGTACACGCACCTCACTCGATTGTCAGTGGGCTTTTTTTTTTTATAAACTACATCTACAATTTTTCAGTGACTGCCACAATGTCGGTTTTGTTATTTACAAAAAGGCCGGTTCCCGAAAAGACGACGTGAACACGGACGTTACCATGCTAACGCAGCAGTGGCTGATTAAGTACAAAAACTAGGTAAAATAAACACCAGGCGGTAAATATCTACATCTATGCGTTTGCAGAATTGTTGTGGATATTTCTCTGTTAACTATATAAACATAGAGCATTTCATATGTAAAGATTGGGTTAGATAGAGGTAAATGTACTTGTGTTAAAATCTCATACCATGGCTGCGGCCCCGATGCAGAAGAAAAGAGGAAGAACGAGACCGGAAGAAGTTGTTGATGTAGCGTCACGATGAGCAAAGAAGGGGCTGGAGTTCTTTACTCTGACCTCTAGCGGTACGGGATGAACCGCTATGTATATTGTAAAATTATACACCTACAGTATTATTGCTATTACTATTCAAAAACTTGAGTAAATTATTCGTAAAACACAACCATAAAGAAAGATGGACTTTGGTTAAATTAAGCCAAGAAGATATAGGAAAATGTGTAAAAAGTTGGAAGAGATGTGAGAGAGTTATACAAATTACACACGTAACCCAAGTCTCGTAAATGTCATATCGACTTACGAGGCACTGTACCGAGGGCGACCGCTTCATCATATGACGTAATTTCCCAGGAAGCAACTGGTCGGACGCTAACACATGCTGGAAATGTCAGTCAAAACTCCAAAGAAAACGGTTCAAAAGTTCAACAGCTACAGAACACAGCTCCATAAAAGCGTCTAGAAAAGGTTAATTCTACTCATGACACGAAGAGATTGGTTGTGTTTCTATTGCGATGATAAAATAAAGTCTGTGTTAAGTGAGAATAATTAAATAATCTTTTATTTTCATTAATGTTGATATTTAACAAAAATAATTATGAATGGAGTTTGAAAATTATATCTAGACAAATAGCTGCCTAAAATATTTGGTTAAAAAATGTAAAGTGTACCAATGTATAAAATGTAATTAGTAAAACATTTAAATAATTAAAAAAAAAAGTAATATACAAACTTTAAAATGTTAATTTCTGGTATGGTTTTTAACTGAATGAAAGAAGACAATGAATAAATAAATCAATAAAAACTCAGCATTTCTTCTACAACAGTGTATTCGTCACTATATAAATCACCAATAATAAAATTGTATGATCAGAAAATCTATTTAAAAAAAACATTGAATCACAATGGGTTGTCCTGGGTAGTTTGAAACACACATGTTTACTATATATAGTCCTTCCTGTGTTAAGAAAAAGGTTGAACTCTCCTCTGCTCATCTGCACAGCTATCCACAGGGCTGATATGAAAATGAGCAGGAAGAAAAGGGGGAAGTTTGCAGAGTTTGATTCCTCTCTGTGGTGACTGTCAGCCTGTTTCATCACACACAGACACATTCAATAGAAGACCAGCGACTGACGTGAAGTGAAGATTCCTGTCCTCTTATTAACAAGATCCACGCATCTACAACTGCAGCTACTTTTCTTTTTAAAGTGTCGGGTGAGTCACACAGTTCTCCTGCTGTACTGGCTTTATTTCATTCGGAGGAAATTAAGGTTTATATTTAAGCAGCTACTGGGAGGGACATAAAGAAAGAAATACAATTGTATTCAAGTGAAACTCTGACTTATCTGCAAATATCTAGTTACATTTTGATGGAAAGTATAGTGTGTTTTTCTAGTAGTTTCTGTTATTGTCCCTAACTAAAATAGTAGTTTCTGTTATTGTCCCTAACTAACATAGACAAGCACACACTCTCTCTCTCTCCCTGTCTCAAGGGTATCTTGCTTATCTGTTAAAAAACACCAGGAAACAAGTTCCTGTTAGACTGTCATGATATTCTTGTGTTTCATGCTAAAAGTTAGCGTGACGATAGCTCAAGGTTAGCCAGAACGAAGCTAAATGTTTGCCAAGAAATGTGTGAAAGTTCACCAAACTGTAACAGCTGAAAGTGAATTATTTGTCATTGCTCAGAGCACCTCAGTGGCAACTTGGCAGCTGGTGGACTCGAGCCTGAAACCCTCCGGACCCAAGTCCGCTTCCTAAGCCACCACTGCCCCGTAGTGCTACACATTTGCCAAGATTGACATAAATGTTTTTGAAGTGATGTACCTCTTTCAATGTGCTTTTAAACAAAGTAAGTATATTTGTACAGCTCCTGTGAACACAGCTAAAATGCAAACTAATCATATAGTAAGGAAATATCATTACATCCTCCAGAAAAACAGTTTCTATTAGCCAAAGACCAGCTAACAGTATAAACATAGTTATGTTAGCTTGGCCACAAAAAAACTTTGATAAATAAAAAAAACAAAAAAAAAAATTGAAAAAATTTGACACCATAGGAGCTCAAGAAATAAATTAACCAGAACAATCTTAATGTTAGCCAAAATTGACAAAGTATTTATCAAAAAATAAAAAGTCTAGGAATAATTGTTAGCCAACGGACAGCTGTTGACCTTTGAACATCTTATTTAAAAAAAAAAAAGATGGCAGATCTGGAAGGCGTATTTAATTAATTCAAAACCTTGGACCAGCCCTGGTGTGTGATTTCCATTGTGTTTAACTTGTGATTTTTATCGCTGAAGCTCTGCAGTTGCTGATAGATAAGCGTCACAATGCTCCTCTGTCGGATCAGATTCTGCAGTATATTTGTTGTTTCTTCTTGAAGAGGGTTGTCGCACGCTTCAGAAAGTCGATGATGAACGTTGGAGCGACGACAAAATTTGAAACATGACAATAAGCCGATAAGCAGCAAATGTTGGCCCTGTTACTTCTTCACCTCCCCCTCTTCACACTACGATGAAACCCTGATGCAACTTCCCCATCAGTTTGCCCTCGTCAGTCACCAGGATAAAATACTTAAGAACAATTTCTTCTTCAGAATAGCACGCACAGAAGCAGTTTGAATTTCTAGGTACTTTTTTTTTTTTACACACAAAGTTAGTGTGAGTGCACATTGACGTATTGTATGTTGATCGTTTTTGAATGACCCGGTGAAGGCACGCGTATACATCAGATCTCAAAAAAAAAAAACCCCACATAAACACACATGTAGTTTGTAGTCAAGGAATGGAGACGTGTGCAGTGGAATGGAGACGTGTGCAGTTTTCAGTGCGTGACAGAGGCTTTTCTTTGGTGGGTTGAACACTTCATGTGGTAGAAGGAAGTTACTCAGGAGCTGAAAATAGTTTGAGCTAAAGTGCAAATACAGCTCACTCTTACACACACAAACGAACAGACCTTCAGCTGTGTGAGATAAGGGTGAGTTTCAGCATCTGATTTTTGACTCTTTCCTTTTGCTGCACCATGAGCTTTTGTTCTCTTTCGCAGCTGCTACAGAAGCTCAAAACTAATTTGTTTATTAGATTTATCAATATTATATTTTTTGGGTAAACATGGAGCTCAGTTTTACCTCTGAACTGATCTTCTAGTATGCCCTGATCATCTGCCTTAACGCAGACACACCCTTTGAAGGTATCCATTTTAAATTGAACCCTTTTGTGTCTCGCAAACACAGTTTTACGTCATCCACAGTAAGAATTGAGCTAGCTAGCTATACGCTAGCTGGAGGAGCTGAACAACTTGATAACAGATGCAAAAAAAAAAAAAAAAAAAACGCCAGGTCTACACAGATTGTGACATGTCATGCCAAAGTTGCGAAAAAGGTGCGTTCAGCTACCATCGGAAACTACATACCACTCTAGGGTCTCCTGGCCCCCACTTTGGAAACCACCGGGATTGAATGAACCATGGTAGGGTTCATAGGAACCAACCTCAGGAAGAAACCTTCCACCAGAGATGGTTGCAATTGGAGAATCTGCGTAGATGTGATAAAAATGTAGCTTTACCACCAAGGTATTACTGTATATTGTACTTCCACCAGAGATGGTTGCAATTGGAGGATCTGTGTAGATGTGAAAATATAGCTGTACCACCAAGGTATTACTGTATATTGTGGGGCTCATATATCACAGAAGAACTTACTGTTGTTTTTTTTTCTGTTTCCGATGTAGATCATTTCTGACTGAATGATGTCAGACATCATTCTGGAAGAGAGCTTTATAAAACGATCCCAGCAGAAGAAGAAGACGTCGCCGCTGAACTACAAGGAGAGATGGTTTGTCTTGACCTCTGAGAAAATCTCCTACTACGACTTTGATCCAGACAAAGGGGTTCGTACACAGAGTCTTCGATCGTGGTAACAGCAGACCTTGTCCTGACCTCCTCTCTGTCTCTTCTGCGAAGCAGAAACGAAAAGGATTGAGAGGCTTTGTTGACCTGGAGAAGATTCGGTGTGTGGAGACGGTTCAGCCGGAGCCCAACTCACCATCTGAACGCAACTACGCCTTTCAGGTACGTTAGTTTAAAAAAGCCCCGTTGTGAAGTCGTGAAGAATCGAACAACTCTAGCAGCATTTTTACATATCGCATATTTGTCAAATTATCTCAGTCAACCTGCTGTTTACTGATTCTTTTGAACATTTCTATAATCTGTAAACTTTCTTGTGGCTTGTTTTGATCTAGCTTTTTGTTATCCTTCTGTCATCAGCCTGACCTATTTAACTTTTAACCTTTTTTCTTTTTTTAAAAAACTGGCCAGCTTATCACTCAAGCTTATTTCCTTTACCTTTTTTGGGTAATTTTAGTTGTCGTTTGGCCAACTTTTGTTTCCTCTTTCAACACTTTAAGCTTCTTGGCTAACATTAAAAATATGTCTGTTCTAAAACATTTTCGTACGTATTTCTGATGAAGTCTTCGCTTTATTCTCCCTCACCTTTTGATTTTTATGTTAACCACAGATCATTTATGATGAAGGGCCGTTGTATGTCTTTGCCAAAAATGAAGATGTTCGAGATCAATGGATAAAGAAGCTTAAAGACAGTATGAACATCTAGTTTTTTTTTTACAGAATTAAGATCATAATTTGATTCTAAAGCCTGTTGGTTAAAAATTATAATTTATGACATCACCTCCTTTATCCGCCTTGTCTCTGTGTTTGTTTAGTGGTGCGCTTTAATAAGGATCTACTGCACAAGTTCCACCCTTGTTTCTGGGTCGACGGCGTGTGGCTGTGCTGTCAACAGGAAGTGAAACAGGCCATGGGCTGCAAAGTGCTGGACAGAAGAAACGGTCAGAAGTCATAATAACACTATTAAGACTAAATCTGATCTTCTTAACCATTTATGCATGAGCCTACAATAACTGACTTGAACTAAATGTAGCTCTTAGCTATCCCAAGAAGAAGCTACTTTATTTGTCATTGTAAATAAACACACACAGACACAGCTTTCGGCTGCGCTTTTTTGCACCTGGAGAGCAGAGACATTATAGTGCTTGCTCCAGAACACCACTGGGGAAGGGAATCAAACTGGCAGTCCTCTGATAACATGCACAATCCTTTAACTGCTGAAATTATTTTGTTTATTTTTAACATGCACAATCCTTTAACTGCTGAAAATATTTTGTTTATTTTATTTTTATTTTTTTCCAAATTGAATAATTATAATTATTTGTAAATTATAATTATCTATATATATTATTGATATTTAATTCATTTGCATAGATTTTTTGAATATTTTTGTGTTTGTTTGTTTGTTTTTTTTACTCACGTTACTAATGGTGACCAGGTTCCAGTTAATAAAAGGATAAAAAAAAAATCAGGACAATGTTGTACAACATTGTCATCACTGGTTATTTAGACTAAGAATACTAAGGATTGCATGTTGTAGCTTTGTTATTACTGATAACTTTTTCTTCATTTCTAATGAAATTCATGATTATCTGTGACTATCATCTAAGCTTTACATCATACCTGCTTGCTCAATTCTAAATTGACCAAACAAAGGTTTAAGAATAAGTAGGAACAGTTCTTCTTTAGACGTGGCTCTGCGTAGACCGGCCGACAGTTCCGACTGCTCAGTAGAACAAACAAATGTATCCAATGCAGGAAAGAAGTGAGATATATATGAATACAATGTTTATACTCTACAGTCACACACACACTGGAACACCAGGTCACCCCTGACTTAATTCTGTTAAATTACACAATGTAAATCCACAGGTTTCCCATCTAAACAATCCCGACACAGAGTATCCAGGAAGCCTCTTCCTCCGACCCCCGCAGAGGTACAGACCCAGTGCTCCGCTCTCATATTCACTGACCTCCTGTGTGTCTGACGCGTGAACCCACTGCTGTGGTTACAGGAGAAGTCCGTTCGGCCGCGGCCTGCCCAGCCTCAAGAGCCTGCAGCCACACCCGCGGAAGTGACGGTCATCGCTCTGTATGACTTCAATCCCAGTAAAGAGGTGGACATGGAGCTGAGGAAGGATGAAGAGTACACCATCCTGGAGAAGTCAGACCTCAACTGGTGGAGAGCCAGAGACAAACATGGGTGAGATGTTTAAAACAAAAACAAAAAAAACAGGTTTGGGTGTTAATGTCTCTATAAGAACACCATAAAAATAATAAATACATTTGATATATTTTTTCAGAAAAGAAGGTTACATACCCAGTAATTATGTGGTCGAAGTTCAAAATGGCCTGGAAAGATTTAAGTGAGTATTGGTTTCAAATCGTTTTAAGGAAAGACGAACCACAGTAAAGCTTACAAAATGAAACTGAATTCTTGGAGCAAAGACAGACACAGAAGTTTAAAAAAAATGATCAAGTCATTTCCCAATTCTCTTTTACAGCTGGTATTGTAAGAATGTGAACCGCAGTCAGGCTGAGAAGCTGCTAAAGACTGAGGTAAATTCCCCCACACACACACGCACACACTCACAGTGAACACCATATATTATAACCCACGTGTGATGAATGACAGTTTTATGTGTTTGGTGAATGTATTCTTTGCTTTTGTTGTTATGGTTGTATTATGTGTTAAAAGATAGTCAATAGTAAAGATTAGACTAGAAGTTGTAGGGGTTTTTTTTGTTAATTTTTTTTGGCTATATTTGGTAATTTTGGTAAATTCTGACCTAGTCTGTGGTTTTCTTGAGATTTTCTAGTGATGGTTTAGTAGATACCCTTCATGGATCGAATGCTTTTTCTCACAATTATTATGTGTTTTCTGTTGTTTTTGTTTTTTTTTTTTAGAATAAAGATGGAGGCTTTTTGATACGAGACTGCAGCAAAGCTGGGAAATATGCAGTGTCTTTGTTCAGTAAAGGTGGAGGGTGAGTGAAAACTGTGGTGTGTGAAAAAGAAGAACTGTTTGCAGTGAAAGCAGAAATAGTCCACAGAAACTGAGACAGAGAGGAGAGATGTAAATTCTTATGCAAACTCTGGGCTCACATGCTTTTGTGAGCTCACTGAACAGTGAACTACAGTGTTTAAAATTTTCCTCAAGTGACAGACAGACATTTCACCTTAAAATATATATATTTCAGAACTGGCTAAAAGTTACCTGAAAGTAACCAAAAAGCTGTATTAAGAAATACTCTAACCATTTTAAAATGATCTATTTTTCTTTAAATAGCTAGTGATGAATTAATGGATGATAAAATTACTTTTTTTTCTGTGTTGCAGAGAAACAGGTGGGATTTGCAAGCATTACAACATTTGTACAACGTCACAGGGACAGTTCTATCTGGCAGAGAAACATCTGTTCAACACCATACCAGAGCTGATAAACTACCACCAACACAACTCTGCAGGTAAACATCGCAATCTACAGTGATGATGATGATAACTGCGCTGTCTGAAGAGGCCAAAAATCAAATCAGAAGACAATCCTTCTTTGACTTTGTAGTTTGATTTATATTGTGTGTGTGTGTGTTTTTTTATTACTATTATTCTTTTAAAGGTATGTTGAGCAGACTGAAACACATTGTCTCGAACAGAGCGTTGCCTCCATCTACGGCTGGACTTGAATATGGTGGGTTTAATGGAGATGAGGCTGGGTTTCCTGTAGGGCAGGGGTGTCAAACTCATTTTGGTTCATGGGCCACGTACAGCCTGATCAGATGCCAAGTGGGCCGGATCAGAACAATCATAACGTACTTAAAAGTCCATATTTTTCTCCTTTGTTTTCACACAAAAAAGTACAAATATATATTCGAAAATATTCATATTCAACTAACAAATATATTCGAAAATATTCATATTCAACGAACTATAATTTGACAGAACATCACAAACATGAAGTGTTTGTGCAGTTTTTAACACAAACATGAAGTGTTTGTGCACTTTTTAACTTTCAAAATTCATCCAGCGGGCTGGTTTTGGACCCCGGGCCATATGTTTGACAACACTGCCGTAGGGTGTTACCGTATATGAAACATGTTTACATTTTTCTCCTTTTCCTACATTATTTCGCTATTCTCTATTCATTTGTTTGCCCACATGTTTACATTTTTCTCCTTTTCCTACATATATACATATTTCGCTATTCTCTATGAATTTGCTTCTCCCTTTATCTGTAGTTGTTGACTTTTCTAATTGTTATGTTTTGTGATATTCAACCTCTTTAGTGTTTGTGTATTTTATTGCTTTTAATCAAGTGTTGGACAACTATATCAAGCTCGTTTATCTAAAAATGTTTATTTTTATTTATTTGACGTGACGTGTCAACAGTTTCAATTATATATGTGCTCTGACTGAAGCTAACATTGTGAAGCTAAAGCTGTTTCCACCATATTTACCTTTTCCACAGTGAACTTCTTTGATAACTCCCACATTTTAAAAAGAAATCTGATTCAGCTGATCCTCTATGTTGCAATGTGTGCTAAAGGTATTTGGGAGATCGACCCTCATAACCTGACCTTCATCAAAGAGCTCGGCGTGGGTCAGTTCGGAGTAGTGAAGTATGGCAAGTGGCAGGGTAAACACGACGTGGCCATCAAGATGATCAGAGAAGGATCCATGTCTGAAGATGACTTCATCGAGGAGGCAAAAACTATGATGTGAGCAGAAAAAAAAAAAATCATTAATCACTAATATGGAAGTGTTTTTTGCTGTGACACATTTTTAACATCAGAAACAAGTTCTGTACCTCTTCTGATGACGGCGGTTCAAGTCATTTGACTTTCTGCTCCTGTGGTTTCCATTAGGAAGCTCTGCCATAAGAACCTGGTCCAGCTGTACGGCGTCTGCACCAAACAGAGGCCCATTTACATCGTTACAGAGTATCTGTCCAACGGCTGCCTGCTGACGTACCTGAGAGAGGGCCTGAAGCAGCACCCGACGGCCGTGCAGCTCCTAGAGATGTGTAAAGACGTTTCGGAGGGAATGTCTTACCTAGAGTCCCAGCAGTACATCCACAGAGACCTGGTCAGAGAAACAGACAAACTGGACGCGCTGACTCCTTAACCCTGTCATTTTGACTGAATATTTACACAGGTTTCATCTGCATCCAGCTAGGAGCTTTAGGGCTGTTTTTAGCTACTAAAAGTTCTCCTTAACAATGGTTGTTTGCGTTTCTGCTACAGTAAAAATTACACAAATGATTACACAAATTAGTTCCCAACATGATCCCACCACAGCAGTACAAAGAACAAGGTTTTCATACTGCAGAAACTCGTGCAATAATTTAAGCGATAGCACTGGGAATGATGGGTATCCACAACTGGAACTTATACCAGGAATAATTAATGCAAATACACACTGTGGTTGGTACTTTCATTAGTTTTTGCAAATGAACCTATGTAGTTTTTACTACTACCCTAGCTCTGGGTTTCATTGTTTGTCAATAGTTACAATCTCTGGCAACAAGTTACATTTATAATTCAGCAGTTACTTTCTCTGGTAATAGGTTCAATCATAATATTACTTTCTTAGAACGTGTTACATTTATAATCCAATGGTTACTTTCTTTAGTGACAGTTTACCGTATATACTCGCATATAAGCCGAATTTAAAATACCATATAATATAATATATATGGCAGCATTTTGCATCGATCGCATCATCTCCAATAATAAACACCAAGTCGAACGTACGGTCAAAAAATATCATTACGCTTTTAAATACATTGATTCCCCACAATTTACAATGAAACACCAAGTCGAACGTACGGTCAAAAAATATCATTACGCTTTTAAATACATTGATTCCCCACAATTTACAATTAATATGTAATAATGATTTTAACTGTACCACTGATATACGGTAATACAAAAACAAATCACACATCTATTCTGAATTTTGCAACAAACACTGGCGAAATCATCGTAATTTTAACGTAGTGTTTACCAAGATAATTCTCGAATTCTTTGTTGACGCACACAGCAGTAGTAAGACATTTTACCACGGCAAAAAAAATGAAAACATTATGGTCGGCTTACATGTGAGTTTCTGTAAAAACAAATTCACCATTTTGGGTTCAATTTTCATGGGTCGGACGCGAATAGGCTAATACGCAAATCAGCTAATAGGCGAGTATATACGGTACATTTATAATACAATAGCTGTTTTTTCTGGTGACTAGTCATTTTCATATATTGTATTCTGTATATTTCGTATATGAGTGGGAACTTTAATGACGAGTCCACACGTTTAATTATGTCGCTCTTTTTCCTCTTCAGGCGGCAAGGAATTGTTTAGTGGATGAACAGGGCACCATCAAAGTGACCGACTTTGGACTGTCCAGGTAAAACTACTCCCAAAAAGATTTTAATTTTAAAATTATACACAGCTTAGACACAGTTTACCAACTAATGGGATGTTATCTTACTACGTGGACTTTACAAGTTAGCTTGACAACCTTGTTCTCAGGAGGTCAATGGCAAACGTTCGGTTCATAAATACGGACCTTTTTACTATCCAGTATAGGAAATGTGTATTTCCACTTTTAATGAGTAACTAATTGATAAAAAACCTACCTGTCCCTTTGCCGAAGGTACGTCTTAGACGACGAGTACATGAGCTCAGCAGGTTCCAAGTTCCCCGTCCGTTGGTCTCCTCCTGAGGTTCTGCTCTACTGCAAATTTAGCAGCAAGTCCGACGTCTGGGCCTATGGTGAGGAAAAAATGGGTTTAATTAGTTTCATCTGATATGCTCTGTGATTAATATTTACCTTTTATTTACCCAATGCACCATTTTATTTATTTTAACATCAATTTCTCTTTTGTTACTATATTGCAGGAGTTCTGATGTGGGAAATTTACACTCTGGGTAAACTGCCCTATGAGCGACTAAACAACACAGAAATCGTGGACCATGTCACCAGAGGTGTGCGCCTCTACCGGCCCCAACCGGCCAATGACAAGGTCTATGGCATAATGTCGAGCTGTTGGACTGACGTAAGTAAAGTAGTAAACCTTTCTGTTAGCAAGCTTTGGCTATTTTTGGTTAGTCCTTTAGTATTCAGTAGCTTAATTGTATGTATATATTTAACAGGGAATCTGTACAACATGGTGAAGTAATGTCAACAAATTGGTTAACATGGTGAAGTAATGTCAACAAATTGTTTTTGTTTTTTTTAGAAACCAGATGACAGACCCAACTTTCAGGAGCTGGTTACAACTGTTCAGGATTTGCTGTATGAGATGCAGTAGCTCCTCATATAAACCCAAATACAACTACTTCACTTGGGTTATATTATAATGTCAATTTGTAAAAGTTTTTTGAAGCTCTGGCACAGAGTCAAGTCCTGGCTGCGGGAACTATCTGTTACACCTGAAGAAAAGAATATACCCACAGCTTCACTGAGCTCTGCGTGATGTGAATATATACAGTATATACACTATAAATGTTTTTCTCACTAGTTTAAACGGACAGACACAGTCTTGTAGATCATCAATGCTTTTCCTTTTTTCCTTTTTATCTGTTTTTATTATGACGACGTGGAAAAATGAGATGTTTTGCACTAATGAAAGCCAAGTACAGTGAGCAATTAATAAAAACATAAAACAGAACGTTTGATTGAAATGCTTCCTTTCTTTCAGATTACCTTTGGTTCGTATTAACTCATAGTTTTAACGTACTTATCTAATAGAAGTTTCTAAATATATGTCAAGTACCCATGCAATATTAGCACAGCACGCTGGAAACAATCGCAAATAGTGGGAAGTACATGTGTAAGCTACAGAACCATGTTTTAAATGAATAATTATTTTTGGTAAATATTGAATATCAAATGTTAATAATCAAGTTTATAATTTCAGGTTTTAAAATTGTTTTTTAAAATAAGCTCATAACACTTTATTTATGGTTTTAAAATTGTTTTTTAAAATAAGCGCATAACACTTACACGTTATTATGTATTATTATATTTTAGAAAACAAACGTATTTGAATATTACCAAAAACGTTTTTAATACATGTTTTAATGAAATAATAATAGTGTACATAATTATTTACTAATTATAAAATTATAAATCTTAAACTATTTAACGAA
This sequence comes from Cynoglossus semilaevis, assembly GCF_000523025.1. NCBI lineage: Eukaryota > Metazoa > Chordata > Actinopteri > Pleuronectiformes > Cynoglossidae > Cynoglossus > Cynoglossus semilaevis. Next base: position 1,954,639 of record NC_024321.1, read on the forward strand.
TTCGTAGATGGATTGTGCATACGAGTGACATCCAGAAAAGTATGATCGTGATTGGGTGAACTACTTCCGCTTCCTGTCGTCAGTTCATACACGTGAAGGTCAGGGTTCCTGTCTGGATTTGCTTACAGTCTGATTATTTTTGTTTAGTTTTGCTAGAAAGTCATGGACATGCAGGAAGCGGTTGCAGATCCTCAGCTACAACGGTTAATAGAAATCGAGACTCAGAAGCAGAGGTTTCAAATGGCTGTTCATCAGATGACCGAGGTTTGCTGGGTAAGAGCCGCCGGGAGCTAACGATGCTAAGAGATGTAATAGTGATAGCAGTGAGCCGATAGCGTAATTGCAGAGCTGAACGTAAACTGATGTTTATTTAGGAAGCTTACGTTACTTTAGCTCACAAATTATTTTGGAAAATACCAACAGATTTCTCCAGGTATACACTATACATTTCCAAGGCAGGGTAAGGTGAAGAGAGGTCTGACTTACTCTGACATAGTGGAAATGGTTCTCCCTCTGTTCCAATGTAAACTGTGGCTCGTTCTGGTCTTGAAGATGAAGAATACAACAGCATACACTGCTGTAGTTTTTTTGTTGTTGTTGTTGGTAAAACTCGTTCCTCTTCGTCGTTTCTTCCATCCTGGGGATCTGCAGTTTCAGATAAACACGTAATTACACTTGTGTACAACCTGTGTTACTGGGTCGACTGTTATTTGTTCTACTATCATCGTGGTTTAACATCTGCTTTTTTTAATTATTTAAATAATTATTGCAGTTTTGCTAGTCACCACTGCTACTTTGATACTTCACAACATTGAATCTTAATTTTATGATTTATATATGTACATATATATAAACTTTTCCTTATGAACAGCTTATTATTTGCAAAATTAAATGTAACAAATTCTCATGTTTACAAAGTTGTTTAAAGTTCAACCCAATGAGATAATTTTAAGAGAATTTTTCCCCCCAGACACATTGATGATAAAAACATTGAAACATCACCTGCTCATGTTGGCTTTTTAATTTCTGTCTCATCAGGAGACATGCATGGACAAACCAGGACCAAAGTTGGACTCCAGGA
>NC_024321.1:1955758-1973204 GCF_000523025.1 Cynoglossus semilaevis
GACACGAGTCAGTTCATCCTGAACAGACTGGAACAGACCCAGAAGAGCCGCAGCGCCTTCTCTGAGACAATGTCAGACTGAAACAAAAAAAGTTTCCTTTACAGATGGACCTGGTTCACGGTCGCAGCAAGGTACGACCATTTCTGACCAATGCTGGCGACTGAACTTTGCCACAGAACAGTCTCATCAAGTGTTTGTTTTTGTTTTTTTGGATACAAAAAGTGCCTCAATCCAACAATGTGAGCAAATGTACAGACACGCATGTTTCTTTGGTGAGGTTTTAAAAAGAAAACCAATAGGTCTGACTGTCAGACCGTTACCAGAGGTTTTTCTGCAAAAGTTTTAAAATATAATCATGTCTATAGCAATTAAACGTGTGGTGTCGAGCCTTATTATAAATTGAAAGATTAACCGATGAATCACCTCTGTATGAGTCAAACTGTGTAAAAAGATGGAAGTTCAAACACACATATGCACATCACCAAAACTGTGCAGTTTCTTAGTGATCCTTGGATTTAACTGTAGCTCATGTTGAAGTCTTTTGGAGCAAATAAAAGGCAAATTACAGTACAGTGGACACTCACAGGTCATGCGCCAGCCTCACTCTCTCAGCGTTCGTCGTCGAGTTAAGTACATTCTCTGAACCCTAGTTAGTTAGTTAGTGCAAATCAACAAGAAGTCCCAAGAAGTTAATCCCTAGTGCTAGTTTAAGGAAGAAAAATATTATTCCCCTTCAAATTAAGATGAAAACTATTTAAAAAACATGATAATGATGCACGTGTTATGGACGTCAACCATTTCTACTATCCTTAAGCAGAATGATGCCCTTAAAGGTAAGGTAACACCTGCTAAGGGCGTTAGTATTATATCGAAAATGCACACTCCAGTCATTAACGCGATGGAAAGATCTTTGCTTAAACTGATCTGTGAAAAGCAACTGGCAGGTGACACCAACACTCAGGCAGCTGTTCTACAAGTGCTTTAAAATCAAAGCCGTGACTTGTCTGAAGTTCATCGATCAAGCGTGGAGGGGAGTGACCAAACGAACCTTGACCTCCATGCCTGCAGGAAGGGAAGGGGAGGAGGAGATGACCATCACCACCAAGGCATTGAAATAATTCATGGAGCACTGACAGCACATAGCAAATTTTGTGGAAGTGAAACACTCTCAGACAGTCTCTGTGGGTCGTGCGTGGCCTACTTCAGGAAAATCAGAAAAGTTGAAAAAAAAAAACCGACCCTGGGGACGTTTGTCTCCAATGGAGGGGGTGAGGGCAATGCGTGTGTGTGGGGGGGTGAAGAAAAAGTTACCCCCATTAAGAAAAAGTAAATGGGTGACTCAAATCAGACTGTTGGTGATGCTGATGATAGTGATGATGATGTAGCAGTGAAGATTAACTTTTGTTTAATAAAATAAAAAAATATATAAACAAACACTCACTGTCTTGATATCAAGATTATATAAGATATAAGATTCAATAATCCTTGCTGGGTTATTTTACCCATTTTTATAACAATAATATGAAATGTTTAATTATTATTTATATAGTATATTTCTAGGGGCTGGAACAAATTAATTGGTTTTGAGGAAAATTTGATTGAGATACAAGCAAATCTACATACGAGTGTTGTAGAACGGATTAAACTTGTATCTCGAGAGTCTGTTTTTCAAAAGTGTTATATGAATTAACACACGGAAAACAGTATATGGTGAAAGTTGTACGAGGTATAAAGCGAAGCAAAGACATTCAAACTAAACAACAACATTTTTGTAACATTTCAAAGATTCACGTCAATCAGTGTTAATGTCCAAACGGTAAAATCTATAAATAGGTAACGGTGTCGTACACATATATTAACTCTGAATTTAAATACATATTAAATATTGTTACAGTATATAACTGCCGTTCACATTCTGGCCAACTATCTTCTGGCAGACAATGTAGCTTTGGTCCGGTGTCTTCAACGTAATAATTTCAGTGTTTGAATAGGAATATAATCTCTACTTTAATAATGACCTCCAGTGAATGTGAAAAAGCCAGGACTGTGAAAGTCTCAGACTGGATTCTGGACCTATTGCTGACAATAGCTGCATCATAGTTTCTACACTGGCTAAAGCCAAACAGAAGTCCCTGTTTAGTAAATGTAACAGTCTAGTTTACAAGGAAAGAAGGACAGGGATGAGTTTTGTGCCGCTGGTGTCGGCCTGAGATCAAGAATTAGGAGTCAGCCCTGGAATCAGTACCTTATACAACCACAGCATTATGCTTTTAGCATTGGCATGGCTAAGACTTGGAAGACAGATTCTGAGATTTGCAGTGTTGAGCGAGAGAGTCAAGATTTCATCGAGAGAGAGAGTCAAGTCTAAATGTCACAAAATCTTAAATTGAAGTCTAATTTGAAGAGTACGTGCCAATGTCCGATTGTTCTACTAATGTTCGTGAAAGCTTTTACCGCCTGTGGGCAGCTTCATCTTTATCTCCTCGTCCTCTTGCTCTTCCTCATCTGCTTGTTCATGCTGATTGTAAAGGGACACGTAAGAAAAACCCGGAGAGAACTTCCTTAAATACAGAGGGAGAGCGTCCCACGTGAATGTAATGTCTTTGAAGGCATGGAGGAGGAAGATCCCGATAATAATGGTGAGGAAGCCACTGATGGTTCCTACTGCCTTATCTGCGGTCATCTTCAGCCACTCTTTAAAGAGTATGGCAGAGCAGGCCATGACCGCTGTGGTGAAGAAGACGTAGTAAATGGGAGTGACTAGGGAAGTGTTGAAGATGTCCAGTGCTTTGTTCAGGTAACTGATCTGCACGTTGACACAGAGGACCAGGCAGACCACTAAGGACCAGAAGAGGGGCTCCTTCAGCACCGCCACCCCAGCAAACAGCTCCTTAATGCCAATGCCCAGGCCCTTGACACAAGACACAGAGAGGGAACCAATCACAGAGCAGATCAGGATGTAGACCAGCACATTCTTCTGTCCGAACCGTGGAGCCACTGCAAAGATAAGAACCAGGCTGCTCCCCACAACGCACACAGCATACACAATGAAACCTGGCAGGAGGGGCCAACAGAGTTAGTACCATTCAGTCGTCAAATCAGGGATTTAGTCGATCTCACACAGTTTTGGGCAGTCGTCAAATCAGGGATTTAGTCGATTTTTTTAAAGATCTCAGGAGATCTCACAGTTTTGGTTTTTACTCTACCTGGATCCTTCAGCTTTTCAGCCATAGCAGCGAGTGATGCCACTTCCTCTTCCTGCGGAGCGTGGATCACCATGACCGTGGAGCCCAGGACACACAGCAAACAGCCCACCTTCCCGTGAACGTTCAGACGCTCATTCAGGAAGTAAGAGGAGAGAACAGCACTGTGGGGAACATCACAGGTGAGTCACAGGGACTGAAATGATGTAAGATAGCAATGTCCACTGCTGAGTTTCTTTAACTGTTTGATGTTGTGCCTAGCTTTTTGTAACTATCCTTTGGTAGAAAACACAAACTCAGTTTCTGGTACTTAGAACATCTGTCTAGAACATAGTACTTCTCAGACTTTCTCAGTTTTATCTTTTTATTGGCCAGAAAGATTATGGGGGAAAAAATGCCTTTTTTTCTTAGGGATTTGTAAAAATCTGTTATAATTACTCTACTAAGATCAGCATCAAAGGTGTGAAATTAAAAACTTAAGTCAGTTACCTGACCAGGACACTCAGCGCTCCAAGCGGGGTCACCAGTGTGGCTGGGGCAAAAGTATACGCAGCAAAGTTGGCTGCCTCTCCAGTTCCCACTGGAATAAATTTACATTAGCATTAACGTCAGAGCTGCTGCTGCTGTTTAAATTATTCTCAAACAACAACCCACATGTGCAAATGAGTTCTCTGAAGGAATGTGTTCTTAGTTAGAAGAGAGTGTGGGTGACAGAGCAGGAGCAATGTGACCAGAAAAATTCCAAACCCACAAAACAAAGAGTACAATGTTTCACAGCAGAATTCGTGAGAAAGGGAGCACCAATGAAATAAAAACAGTTTCTCTCATCAACAGCAGCATATGTGTACTTAATCTTTTTTTACTTACTTGAAATAAGTCCAGCCCACCACAGCCATTCTTTTAGGTAAGCGTACCCACCTTCACCTGTGAGAAGCAAACATTGCCACAGTATATGTGTGTGTGTGTGTGATTATTTTAAGTAAGAAATTTAGTAGGAAAGAAATTTGTTTGACAATATAATAAACATGAAATTCATGACATTAGTTGTCTCTGGAGCTTTTTTTCTACAATTTTACAATTTTCCTTTAAAAAACAAAATGGCTCAGTATCACGAAATACCGTTAAAGTTATCACGAAATAACGTAAAAGTTAGCACGTAATTACGTGATACTGAGCCAATTGTTTTTGTTTTTCGGTGTAGCAGCAATACGCTTCCGTAGCGGACAAAGCCATGTTACGATAATGAATTGTTTCAGCTCAAATTACCAGAACATTAACCATAAAGCAAAATACATTTATATCATACATATACACGCAGTACATACTTAAAATTACCCAACAATTGAAGCACTTTTCAAAATGTTTCCAGTACCTGCTCTCGTGGAGCCCTTACTGGCCAGTCTCAGCAGACCTTTCTTCTTCAGAATAAAACTGGCTCCGATAAAAACACTGGAGCTCAGAGCCAGAGACAGACCGATGTAAAAGTCCAGACGGTTCACCTCCATCTGTTAAAAAATACCCATCTCCATTTAAACTGTTATCCACCAAATGTTTTCAAACATCACATGACAGCCTGAAGAAACTACGTTCAAAATCAACTAAACAGGCTAAAACAGACAAACAACGACGTTTAATTGACATTTTATGCCAAATAACGGTTTAAAAACTTTTAGTCCTGGTTTATTTTAAGTATTTATTACGTTTTTACTAACTTTTTTTTACCTTCGTTGAAGCCGCCGACAACAGAAGATCAGGAAGTGTCGCAGCAACCGATTGGTTGAGAAATCATAGTGGTGTGGCTCTGACGAATCACGATGACCGGGCTTCTTTAGGGAGGAGCAGAGCCAAAGGATAACATGGTATTTACACACAAAAAACCCAAGATATACTGCAATTTCACTTATTTTCTTTCATGGAAACATGTTTCCAACCGAGTTAATTATATTTGAATAGAAAAACGATCACTGTCTTAAATACATAGTTCTTAAAGTTGTATATTTTTCATGAGTTTAGGTGATTAAAATATTTATTTGCTATATTATAAAATAGTAATTTTTGTTCGGAATGTTGAAATGGCCACGTAATTATGATGTATTATTAAGTTGTATTTATTAAGTTGTATTATTGGTTATTAAGGTTACAACGCCGTAATTTTCTACACATATTATTGGTTATTAAGGTTACAACGCCTTGTAACTTGTTTCTACACCAATGCGATAAGTGCCTGAGCTTTTCGTCATCGTATTTTCTTTGTTGTGATTCGACAGATTATTGTTGCCGATGTCGGAACCCGGAAGTACTGCTAACCTTGACAAGCCACATAGCCAACACAAACCGAGAAACACGTAAGGAAAGAAATAATAACATGTAGTGTCAAAAAATATCACCGGAAATGTGTCAATGGTTTTGACAGCTGACATTCAGCCATTTTTGTCAATTATTTTTTTTAAATTTTACACGCGGTAAGTGAATCATTATAGACAGCAGCATGGACAGTTAGCGTCACTGTCACTTTTCAGTCACATAGAGTAAGCGCCGCCTACTGTCCAGCTATGAGGTTTCTTTCGGTTCTGGTCACCAGACGGTTTACGGCGATAAACGGCCAGAACGTACAAAGTGTGTCGTCAATACGTAGATGCCGTGAGTTCTCTGTGTTCTCTCAACTGTGTAAAAATGACGACGCTGTCAATAGTGACGAAGGAGGACGTTTCTACGTCACAACTCCAATCTTCTACGTCAACGCTTCTCCTCACCTGGGTCACCTGTACTCGGCTGTAATAGCAGACTGTCTCCACAGGTTTAAACTGCTGCAGGGCTTCCACTCCAGGTTTGCAACAGGTGAAAACACAGCACACTAGCAAAATAACAAAAACTTAGTTAATATGATCAATAAAAAGGGAAATTTAATTGATAATTTATGCAAAATATTCAACTTCTTACCTCTTCTGTCTCCCTGCTCTTTAGGCACAGATGAACACGGTCTAAAAATCCAGCAGGCTGCTGAAGCAGCGGGAGCAGATCCTCAGAGCTTCTGTACTGAGGTCTCAGAGAGATTCAAAGGACTGTTCGATAGCTGTGACATTTCCTACACAGATTTCATCAGAACCACAGAGCAGAGACACAAACGGGTGGTGGAACACTTCTGGTCTCTGCTGTGGAACAAAGGGTTGATCTACAGAGGGAACTATGAAGGATGGTACTCAACTCAAGACGAGAGCTTCCTCACAGAAACGCAGGTGGTGGATGCTGTGGACTCCCAGGGAAATAAAATCAAGGTTTCAGTGGAGAGTGGACACAAGGTACGGAGGGAGGATTGTAGTTAAGGGTGACCTTACAATAACAGCACCGAAGAGAAGTTTTAATGACAACAAATAAAAGGTTAAACCTAAATTAATAACAAGTAGAACTATAGGAAATATGACTAGTCTGTAATTACCTGTAATATACTATTAGGTTAGGTAACATGACACATACATGGATCATTAAGGGTTGGCACAAATGCATCCTTAAATGTAGAGAAAAATAGCTTAATGTTTCACAGGATGCTCTGTATTAGGTAACATGACACATACATGGATCACTAAGGGTTGGCACAAATGCATCCATAAATGTAGAGAAAAATAGCTTAATGTGTTTGGAACTTAAAGATAACCTGAATTTCATCTGGGAATCTGAGTATAAAAATGGAATACAATCACAAATGACTAAACACAAAATGTTGTTTTTCCTTCATCACTTTGACAAGATTCTGACCCTGTTTGTGCTTTTCAGGTGGAGTGGATGAAGGAGGAGAACTACATGTTCCGTCTGTCTGTGTTCCGTCCTCAGCTCCTGGACTGGCTCAGAGAAGATCCTGCTGTTGTTCAGCCTGAATGTTTCCACCAACACGTGCTCAAATGGCTGCAGCAGGATCTTCCCGATCTGTCTGTGTCTCGTCACAGAAGTCGCCTGCAGTGGGGCGTGTCTGTTCCCAACGATCCCGATCAGACCATCTATGTGTGGTTGGATGCTTTGCTCAATTACCTCACCGTGGCTGGATTCCCAGACTCCCACCAGGGTTGGTGGAATGTCGTCCACCACATCGTAGGAAAGGACATCATAAAATTTCACGCCATATACTGGCCGGCGTTTCTCTTGGCAGCTGGACTTCCACTTCCCAAGAGGCTTTACGTTCATTCTCACTGGACAGCGGAAGGGAAGAAGATGTCCAAAAGTTTGGGCAATGTTGTGGACCCCCTCCAGTCCTCGCAGGTGTTCACCACAGACGGTTTGAGATACTTCCTCTTGCGTCAAGGTGTTCCAGACTCTGATTGTGACTACTACGAACACAAGGTGACCAAGCTGCTGAATGCAGAGCTGGCAGACTCTCTGGGTGGTCTCCTCAACCGCTGCACAGCTGCAGGGCTAAACCCAGATCAGGTCTACCCTCCTTTCTGTCCAGAGTTCTTCTCCAGAGATGGAGGCAGAGCGGTTGACGAGGACTACCAGATGTTGGACTCTGTGAAGAACCTCCCTGTTGTGATGGAGCAGCACTTCAGGAGCATGAACATCTACAAAGCTTTGGAGAATATTGCCGCTTGTGTCAGACAGACCAACGGTTTTGTACAACGCCATGCCCCCTGGAAGCTGGACAAAAGGAAGAGTGAAGAACGGCAGTGGTTGGACACAATCGTCCATGTCTCCCTGGAGTGTCTGAGAATTTATGGAATCCTCCTGCAGCCTGTGGTGCCGCAGATTTCTGACAAACTCCTATCAAGACTCGGCGTTCGGTCCGAAGAAAGGAAATGGGTGAATCTGAATTTCCTGCCAAAATACTATGGAATGGAGTGTCCGCTGACTGGAAGACCACTGGGACAGAACTCTGGTGTTCTGTTCAGTCGGTTAGAAACTGAGAACATACACAAAGACAAACCGAACCAAACCAAAAAAGGACAGAAAAAATAACATTGTTTTAGGATTTTCCTGTTACAGAAAGGCATGTTGTTAGTACTTTTGTGAAGACTTTAGTTGATCTTCTGAAATCAGGATCCAGGTACTTCAGTGAACTTCTGGCCAATGGAACAGAAAATTAGGTAAAAAACAAGCTACCGTATTTTCCGGACTATAGAGCTCAGCTGAATATAAGCCGCACCCACTTAGTTTAAAAAAAATAAAAATAAATTTACATACTAAAGCTGCACCGGACTATAAGCCGCCGATATCCAGGTACCCAAAAACTAACGTGTTCTTTGCACTGACTGCACTTCCTGCTAGAACGCCCCCTGGTGGCTGAAGAAAAATCCATAGAAAAGCTGCATCTTTGTATAATCCGCATGGTTCAAAGCGTGGGGAAAAAAGTAGCAGTTTATAGTCCGGAAAGTACAGTAAATGCAACTACAGTTTTCCTTGTGCTTAAAACAGAATTCTGCTATTTATATCTGACAAACATAATTGACATTTAAGCCAAGGAATGTTTGCTAAAATCTGACTGACTTGTAGTTAAATCAACAAACAAAGCTATAGGTTAGCTACAAACATGGAAAAAAAGGTAAAAGTAAACAACGTAGTTTGTGCAATTGGGTTTTTTTAATCTACTATTAGCTTACTGGGTTTGACCAACTTCTTGGGTTAAATACTGCCATTTAAAACAAAAAAAATCATGCTGGAATTGTTGTACCATGACAAAAAGAACCACAGTTCTTCAGAGAGCAAATATGTACAGGACATAGAAGAACGGACAGGATTTTTTTAATGAGAAAGACACCAAACTGAAAAAAATTGTACAAATCGAAATAAAATTAAAAAAATGCATTCTTATAGTTTCTGGTACTTTTTTACATTTCCATTATTAACCATTATTATCTGTGGTCATCACAGCAGAATCATCTATCTCCAGAACATCCATAACTACATGACACGGTCCAGTCCAGATGTTTGTAGATCTTGTAGAGAGTTCCTGATGGAGTTTGTCGTGTTGGTCCTGAAAACATCTACACAAGAGTAAAAGCCACTCACAGCTGATGGTAAACAGAGCTCAGGTTTAGGACATGGTCTAGGCGTCGTGTCTGCATCAGTAATACGAGTTGGTTCCTTGTCCTGGTTGTGTGTCTGGGGGAAAAAAAAAAAAAAGATGGAGAGAGGTTTAACGTAAACTTATTTTCTTTGTCAAATCCCGAAGCTACAAATGAAAAGGTATTTGATTCTTACTTGACAGTTGTTGTTGCAGTTGTCTGACCAGCGCTGCTGTCTGCTGCTGCTGCTGTGTCTGTTGCATCCCCTGACGCTGGAACTGAAAACACAAATCCGAACAATATTTTTCCACACAAACTTCTAAGCTTTTATAGAGGCAATTTTTTTTTTTATCAAAACAAATGGATGTTTTAAGGCTGTTTATTTCTGATCCTTTCTGATGGTGTTCGAACACAAATGTCTCCATGTGACGTTGGACTTACCAGCGGCTGCTGAGGTGGCAGCGGCTGCATACCCAGCCCCTGGTTCTGTGTTTGGCCTGGTGGTGGCACTGCTGACACTTGCTGTTGCTGTTGTTGTTGCTGCTGCTGCTGCTGTGGCACCTGTTGCTGAGGAGGAACCTGTTGAGGCTGGACCTGCTGCTGCTGCTGTTTGTTGTTGTTGTTGTTGTTGTTGTTGCTGCTGTTGCTGTTGGACCTGTTGAGCCTGCTGTTGTTGCTGCTGCTGCTGCTGCTAGGGAAGATGTATAACATGAAAGGGTTAAAATATTAGGAATATTACAGAGATTAAACCAAAGGAATCCTCCAGACGGGACTCACTCTGAGATGTTGTTGTCTCAAGAACTGCTGTTGCTGTGCCGCTTGTTGCTGCTGCTGTTGCTGCTGTTCTGTCAGCATCTGATTGGGCCTCAGGCCAATATGGACACCCTGACCTCCCATGTGACTCAGACCGTGCATGACGGGGTTCTGCTGCATTGGCTGATGAGGGAATCTGACGTTTGCAAGAGTCAAGAAAGCAGGTGTTAGATTTCAGTGGTTTTCACATTTGGTTTGAGACTGAAAGCAGGAAGCTGCTAAGACACCAAAGGCCGACCCAGGCACACACATTTACATAACCCCAAACATTCAAAGAGAATTTCTCCTAAATTCTCTTCACACCAACTCCCCAGATACACCTCTACTACCTATGGGAGAGTCTTCCGTCCACTCCCTTTGATCCACATGACCCCCTGTTGTTGGTCGGACCTCAAGGCTTTCAACACTTCCTTTGTAATAACACCTTGCTGAGTGACAAAAGGTTCATAAACATGTCCTCCAACACTGCTGAATCATGGGGCAGCAGCGCCACATAGTGGTAACTGCAGGCACAACCATGGTAATATGATTGGCCATAATTACAATAAAGTATCTCTATTTTTTTTACAATTTCATCAATCTGGAACTGCATGTTCAAAGACAAAAAACATTGGATTCATTTAAAGTTCAGGTGGAGGCAACTATCCATCACGTCAGATATACAGTTGTGCCACGGTTGAGCTCACAGTACTAATTACAGTACACGTGGTAATGCCATTGTTGGGACTGCACAATGTCTTTGTGAGGACAGCAACACTAATTGTAAGTTGTAACTGAATTGTGTTCACTCTATTATTTTAAAGGCACAAAGCCACATTTTTTTTATATATATATATAAAGAATTACATTAGATTACATTAAAGACCATGTCTTCAGATTCTTTTTTTTTTTTTACATAACCTGTTCTTTACTGACCTCTGTGTGTTCTGCATGTTCTGAGCGTAGCCCGGAGCCTGCTGGTGAACGTAGCCACTCGGTCTCTGCTGCATGTGTCGATGAGGATCCACCACAGCTGGACTGGCTCCAGGATGGGTACCCTGGAAGTTCTGATTCCCATAGGAGGGTGGAACTATACCGCCACCTTGGGACGGATGCTGCTGCATTACCATGTGTGATCCATAGGTGGTGTAGCCCTGAGGCATTGTCTGGACACAGGAACACAGAACTTGTGTGTTGAGAAGGAGAACTTCAGTTTGTCTTCAGTGATATTTAAGGAGTTTCATAATTCATTCTCAGGCCTTTGATAGTTATTTTAGAACAAATACAGATGCACTTTTCAAGTATTTTAAAATTCTTCCTCACAGTCACAGTCACACACATACAGTATATGTATATTTAGGGAAATGTATGATCGGATTCACAGTGAGGTGATGCACGCAAAGGTAAGGAGAGGCAGAAAAGTATGTGAGGGTGTGCAGAACAGCTGTAACACCCGCGATGTGGTAGTCCACTGCGCTGTTGACAGATGGGTTGCCAGGCAGAAAATCTTTGTGACAAAATTTAATGAATTGCGCAGAAAATCTTTGTGACAAAATTTAATAAATTGCATTTTTATGTAAAAAAAAAAACCAAAATATTTACCTGTGAGCCCTGCATTTGTGTGTACGGTTGGTTGGGTGTAATTTGTCTCATCTGCTGTCCGATCATGCTGTGGTTCTGAAGACAAATAATACAAAAATTAATTCTCATTTAATTCAGCTTCTCATGGAGAATGGTTCTCTCCATTTCACTCACCAGTCTGACCTGTAGCTGGTGTCGCAGTATCTGACTCTGGGGCATGGCCTGCTGTGGTTTGTAACCCATAAATTGTTTGTCCAGTCCCATCATGCCCGGCATGCCTCCCTGCATGTTGGGCATCATTCCAGGGTGGCTAGGTCGAGTGGGCATCATTTTATTCATCTGTGGGTTTCTGGCAGGTCTGTATGGAGGTTCTAGCCCTGGACCTCCTGTGAAAAAAGGAAAACATTAATGTTAGAGGTCCAGATGTCACTGTAAGACTTCCATTAGATTATTACTTTCTGATAACTCAATAGCATAACAATGTGGATAAAAATTCAGACAATAATGACCTGGAGGTAGAGGTTGGTTCTGTGTATACATGTTCATGGCTTGATGACTGTACGGACCACGTCCATACGGGTTCTGGATCAGGTCAGGAGGCATGTTTGTCCCGTAGCCCACGCCCACTGATTGCCGGTTCACATACTCCGGCTGTCAAGGTAAGAAAAGATTCGCTTAAGAACGTAAAACTCATTCACCCTTTCATAGTCGTACTTAGAAACAGTCCTAGAACTGAATCTAAAAACGATGATCTCAAGACAGAAATCAAACCCCGACTGACCTCCGCTTTAGTGGCGTTGGTTTTTTTCTTCTTGTTGGACTTCTTCTTGCTGGTGTCAGACGGAACTCCAGGCACGCTCTTCTCAGGCTTCACCACCTCCATCATCTTCTTCTCCGGTTCCTGAGACACAGGAGTCAGAGGCTCCTCCTCCTCAGGAGGCAGAGGGAGGGGCTCCAGGTAGTAGCTGCGAGGCTTGGGCTTCAGGTGAGTGTGATAAAGCAGGAAGCGCTGCTGCTCCTCGAACTTGGTGACCTTCCGATCCACACGCACAGTCCCGAACCAGCCCCAGGAGAGAGGGGCCGAGTGTTTGAGACCCTCAAAGACGTCCCACGGAGAGATCTTCTGTTTAGTTGAGACTTGAAGACCCTGGAAGAACAAAGACACATACGCATGCTCTAGTTAGGGGGGTGCTGCGGGTCAGTAGGTCATGCAGTATGTCCGTAAACCTGGAGGGTTGTGGGTTCCATTCCAGATATGGACATTTTAAATGCCACCTTCTGTTCAAGCTGATATTGCTCTAAATGTTTCAATATCAAGTAGAAATACAAAAAAATAATTATTTAGAGTACCAGATAATTTAACGATAATTATTTATTTAGTCTCATGGCCATATGAACAGCCATGGAATAACTAACTTGAGCAATAAAACATCTGAAAATCAACATCAACACAATGATACTAGTACTGAATATGGTTTTGTATGATGTACAAAAGGAAAAAAAAAAAAATCAAAAACCTACTTTGGGAAAATGCTGTATAAGTGCAGACCATAGGTTCTGAAGTTTTTTAAGTTTTAAACATAAACAACACTGAAAATACGTACAGTAATAATAGTTGGTCCCTACTTCCTGTAGTCGAAACACCCCACTGTGTGCTTAAACCCAAAGACCAAAACATTTGGCTATAAAAAAAGAAAAAAAAAAAACTCCCCACCTCCTTTTCAAATCCAGCAATTTTGTTGCCCTTGGTGTCAATCAGCGAGCCCTGAGGTTCACAGGTGATGACGTCACGGGTTTGTTTGGGCAATGGCAGCAGCTGACGAACTTTTTCCAAACTTTCAGACTGACGATCACCCAGTTCTTTCTGTATTGGGAGGGGGAAGGACGATATTTTAGATGGTGAGGATATGATTCTAGACTCTATGTAAAGAGGCACCACACATGGTGAAACACAACAAATATGTTCAATAGAGAAGAGCACTCTTTCAGGACCAACCAAATCACTTCCTGTTAAGAGTCCAACCTCCTGTTCTCCTTACCCTGAGCTTCTTGACCAGGTTCATGTAGGCTCTTTTATTCTCCTCCATGCTGCCCTGAGAGATACTGGACATGTCCGCAGCCAGAGTGCCGTTGATCAGGACGCTCAACATGTCCAACACAGTGGTGAAGAGTTCACTGTTTGGACAGAACAGGAACAGGAACAGGAGTCAAGACAGAATCTCATTGGACGAATCCGGTGTTGAAAACCGCACTCACTTATTGGACTGCATGTCCACCGTCCCGCTGCTGATGATGTCCAGCAGCAGCACTGCCCACTCAGTCGTCTGCTGCGTGCTGCGCTGCACTGTGTCAAACATGCCGCCAACCTGTGTGACGAGAACAAAGTCAATTATTAGTTTGCTTCTCGAATTGGGTAAAACGCTAGGCCAGGCGTGGGCAAACTTTTTAACTCATGGGTCACAATTGTCCTAAAATTGAACGGGGGGGTCGGGTCAGGAGCAGATAGATGGAGTGTTAGTGTGAACCAAGATAAATGACATGTAAAAGTCATGCATAAAGGCTAAAATGCTTTTATCATTTTCTACACCCTCTATTGGGGAAATGTGCGAATTGCAGAGAAAAGGCAGAAGTATAATTATAATATAAACTAGTTATATAATTTTGAAAGGTTTGGCAGACCGGATTAAAAAGCTGAACACGCCGCATACGGCCCCCGGGCCTTAGTTCGCCCATGCCTGCGCTAGACTGTAATTTCTGTTGATGCCACTAAATGGCAGCAGACATCAAATGTGCCAAATTATCTTTGGAAAATTGTTTTTGTTTTTTTTACATTTTATTTCAATTTCTTCACACAGCATTCTACATCCAACCAATACTAAACTCAAAAACTGGCTGTCAGTCAAAAAAAAATTGATTTGGAAGTAACCCTCACCAGATTGAGGCGTAGCTTCAGAGCCTCGTGCATCATCTGCTTGGCCTTGCAGTCGTCCTGATACTGGTCTTCTCTCCAGTTGGTGACGATCTGCTGCACTTGGCTGTAGAGTGACGTGAGCAGACCTTCCCTCTGTTCATCCTGTCCCTTCAAACAGGTCAGCACCAGAGACAGGAACGGCTGCTGACTCAGCAGAGACATACTGGAAAAAAAAAAAATTAATTTAATGGAAGAAGCAGTAGAGATAGTCACTTTATGTTGACTGTATCCATTCTTACAACAAAAATAAGTGGCGTGGCCCCCTAACCTTTTCTGTTTTTGACGGTCTCTCTCTTTACGGGATGAAGAACCCAGGTGCTGCCCTTTCTCCAGCTCCTCTCCAGCTGCCTTCAATACGTGGCCCTGGACTGAAGTCGGCAGTTTGGCGATGAGTGGAGCAACCAGCCAGACACCTGAACGCTCTGAGGAGCTGCAAACATAAAGCAAGACACCATTAGCGAGTTCAAAGCAAAGCTAAATGGAAAACAGCTGATCATGGCGTTTGTTCTGGTCTTAAACGAACGAGCCAAACCTTAAAATAGGTTTAATCTTGCTGCTGCTGCTGCTGCTGTTGGAAGCTGAGCCTCCCTGCACGGCTGCCATGTTTCCTGAGAGGTTATTGGAATTCATCTCAGCTGATTTCTGGAACACCTCAATGGTGGCCTTAGCTATGTTTTCCAACAGTGAGTACAGCTCCTGTAAGGTAATAAATAAGGAATAAGGCCAAACTATTTTGGCTAAGAAAACATACGATTGCTTTTTTTAAAAACCTCTGGCCTACATTGTTTGTGCTCTGTTTGATCATCAGCTGCAGCTCCAGAGATGACTGCCTCATCGTCCACTGATCCATGTTCTGAAAAAATGAGAGACTCATCAAGATTCATTTTCTATCGTTGTTTTACTTCGTACATTCCGATAGTGGTTTTAAGCTTGAAACTGCTCAATACTGGGGAAATACTTTCTTGGTACCACATTTGGCCAGGAGGGGGCACTAGGGCCTCACAATTCAGAATCAACATAGACTTGCAGATATAAAAAAAAAAAAATTAAAAATCAATAATAATTTAGAATGGCCCTAAACATGCGTTTACTGGAAAGGGTGGAGGTGCAGATAAAAAAAAAAAAATAAAAAAAAAAAGTGAAATGACTGAGAATCTTTTTCTACCTGTAAAATGCGTTTGATGCGTTGCCTCTGGGGGTTGTCTCCATCATCACTGTCCAGCTGACGGTGAGGATAACAGATGAGCTGCAGCAGCCGCTGGGCCTGAATATTGACCAGCACCGGGTCCTGGAGGGCGCTGCTGTCCTCGGACAGAGATTTCAGACAGCGCTCTCCAACCCACTCCTGCACGACGCAATGGAAATGGACAAAAGAAATGTGATTAACTTAGCAGATTCTGTCACTAGAGATGACTGAATTGACTTGAGATCAGAAATGACCGTAAACTGCGTGTTTAAGCTACATTTTTCAGCATCTACCTGGTATGAAGTCAGTCTTACCTGTTGACAGATGGTCTTTAGAACATACTTTGCGTACACATCCAGGCTGGCTGTTTCTATGGAGACATTGCGTCCCTCGGATATGTCGTCCAGACCAGCAGGGTGGGACAGTCCAGAGCCTCGCAGCTCAGCATCACCTAAAACAACAAAGTTTCAATGATTATCTAGAATAGTTTAAAACAGCTCAAAAAAGGCCAGAAAAAAAACACACAGACAAAAAAACCAATTGATTGACTTAAAGAACAGTGCAACGAAACCTCGTACCGAGCATGAAGACAGCTTTGAGGACAGCAAACACAGCTCCAACAACAATGCTGTTCTGAGAGGCAGCCAGCAGGTGGCGATCACACGATGAGCGGATTCCCACTGCGGATTTATCTGCAAAATCAAAACATTTGATATTAGCATCGGTTAAAAAGCAGAAAGAACAAAAGCAGCGGAGGTTGCTTTTTTTCTATACCTGACTTGACTCCATCCTGGGGGACGGGGTTTCGCTGTGGTGTCTTGAAAAGATGCAGCAGAATCCTGCAGGTGAGTCTGGCTCCAGGTTCTGAGTCCTGCTCACTGCAGGCTGAACAGAAGAAGAAGAAGAACGCAACAAAGAAGTTTCTTTTAAACACAATTAATTCAGGTGCATTTTTTACAGTTCACTAAAGACGTAGAAAAAAAAAACGTACGAAAACACAATTCCGAGTCTTAATTACGTGGACTTAATTGTGTCTGGGTCTCAGTCTCAGTCGTTACAGATGGAGTTAGAACAGAGCTGTTCCCAGCAGCCCGAGCTGTTGGCAGCTCCCGTGGTTAGTGTTGTTAGAAAATGAGCCAAAATCAGCCAAACAGCTTGAGCGTTTCCATGCCGGTATTTTTCGGAAACAGGATCTTTTCTCACCAGCACACACCGCAGACATGGAGTTTTTCCAGTTTCCTCTCAGAGAGAAATCGAGCTGTATATTGATATAGCGTTGTGTCCCTGAATCTGCCATCAAGCTGTGTTTTTCCCTGAGTTTTACCGATTTAACTGGCAGTTTATGCTTTGCACGTGAGAGGACTTGTTTTTACCTGCATTCAGAAGTGAAGGAATGGCCACACAGCGAACCAAGTCTTCCAGAAGAAGGCACTGTCGTGCTATGAGGATGGCTACAAACGTCGCCAAGGAATCGTGGAAGGATAAATCACTAACCTGGAATCATGGAAGAGAAAAACAGGTTAATATATCATATATGATACCATATATGTCAATATATGTATATGTATTTACTGGGCAATTTGGTATCAGTTGGTCATTTCAAAAATTGTTCAACGCATGTCTTATGATAGAACCTCCAACTTACATCTACATTACACAGTAAATCATTGAAGCCACAGTTTCCGTTGTTGGAGGAGCAGCAGAGAGCTTTGAGGATGCCCAG
>NC_024321.1:1973549-1987631 GCF_000523025.1 Cynoglossus semilaevis
CAGCGGGAAGAAGAGAGGCAACTTTACCTCGGGATGACAGTGACACGGAGAGAGAGACACTGACAGAGAGACTAAAACGGTATGTGACGACGTTTTTTTTGAGGCTGCTCAACTCCGAGCGGTTTCAGTGCGCAGGAGGAAGACGGATAAAGCCATCAATTACTTTTCTGTTTTGTTCGATCGGCACTTTCACTGTCGTGTTACAGGCACTGTCCGGAAACAATCAGTTCAGGTATATAAATAAAAATTTACGGTACAAAATCTTTCTGCGTATCCAGTAAATATGTCATTCCTCAGCCCTAATATCGGCGGGTTATAGTCCGGTGCGGATTATATGTGTAAATTTATATATTTTTTTAAACAAATGATATGTGTAAATTTATATATATTTTTTTAAAAATTAGTGGGTGTGCGGCTTATATTCAGGTGCGCTCTATAGTCCGGAAAATACGGTAAACTAATAGGAGTGAAGAAAAATCCAATCACCTCTCAGGGTCCCTGTGGTCGACACACACGTCCATGAGAACGTTACACACAAAACTGTAGCGGTTGGCCGGGCTGTCGAGGATCTTGCCCACCATGGAGTGGTTGAAGTTGTGGGCTGACGGATTGGCAATGGCCTCCATCATGAAAACAGGATCCCACAGCATGTTGGAGTCCGACGGGTCGATGTTGCAGTAGATGGAGTTCTTCACTTTAGAACAAAACTCACTGAATGTGGAGGAAACAGAAGTGTAGAGAATATTCATGGTGAGAACAAATACGTCCGAGTTCATCCTAACAGAGCAGAGAGACCCATATCAATGGTACGTTTTGGATGCAGCCCAAAGATCAAAGCTGGAATTTTGAGTGGACTCTCACAGCTGCATCTCTGATTATTAAAATCGACAGCACAAAAGCCCAAGGGTAACGCTAGAAAGAGCTGGTTAACTGTAGTTTTCCCCCCCCTCAGGAACTGATCAGTCTTGAGGTTTTTTTTTATGGAGACAGTAAATGTGTTTCAACCAGAGGCAGAGAGGAGAATTGTACTTTTCTATCTTACCATTTTCTTTTTTTAAATATGTTAAAAATACATTTTAATGTAATGTGGGTCCATGGAGAAAAAGTTGATGAAAGATCATTTGCTAACTAGCAAACTAAGTTGCACAGCATTTGTAATGCTATTTTGAGCATGCTAGGAGGCAAAATAAATTACAGCCTAACCACAGGCCCAAACCTTTCTACTTTTAAACTGGGTGTTGATTACAGCAAAAATAGACTAGTTAATTATATAAATTCAAATAATAAACAAATATAAAGTACAAAAACTTCACACGATTTGGTTCATGAGTAAATTAACTGTAGTGATACATTTTCTATTTTAATTTTAATTTTATAAACATAATTGGCATCAACTGTCACTACATACATACTATTTGTAAAGTTTATTTACAAATAATTATTTTATTATATTTTTATATTTAAAGAATATTTTCTTTTATACTCAAAAAATATCCCTTTACTGACTTTCAGCTATTTTAAAAACTACCCCAAGATCTTTTCTCACCTGAAAATTTCACCAAACTTGTTCTTCAGGTGACTGCAGGAGGTGTAAAGATCGTACAGGTAGGCCAGGATGCAGCGCTCGGCCGAGGAACAGTCCGCTGGGTTCACGCCGGACTTCACCACAATACGTAACCTGTCACACGCACAAACACACACACGTATGAAGAGAACATCACAAACATGAAATGTGGATTTAATTGTGTCGTATTGAACTGACAAAAATGAACTGCAGCTACAGTTCAATAAAGTCAGTTGCAGAACGTCGTACAGAATATTGATAAAAACTCGTTTAAAAGTTTGAAAATTTTGTTAAAGGTCACAGACGAATGAGGCGACTTGTTAAGTCAAATTTAGGATTCATGAATGTGATTTGTGAACTATTACGGTAGGTTGTGTGTGTGTGTGTGTGTGTGTGTGGGCGGCGGTGAGCAAATCCCATTTTAATTAGAAATAAAAAGTGTTCCATTATGTAAGTGAGAAAACAATGAAGTAAATAAAACCTAAATCTTTCTGTCGCAGCTAATCCATAATATTCACTTTTATTATAGCAGCCTGCTGTAATCCCTCATCCTTCTGTGACGCTTTTGGCATCAAGTCACTCCTTAGACACTGTCTTAACAGAAAGTGACTGTAACAACTTCAGCAACAGAACGAGATGAAAAACCTCAGTAACACGGACCAAAAATATAACTGAGATCAGGCCAGGTGTCCCGTCTGCACCTCTGAGACAATATGTGCACTTATTAGACGTACACAGCAGAAAACTGCACTAACTTTTTTTAATTACTTTTAATTAAAATCTCAACTGATACCTTAACCCTGTCAACACTTTCATTGCCTGCAGAAAAAAGGGGCAAACTGTCCAGGAAACAACTGTCCTCTTTGGTTCATTTAATAAAAACTAGAAAAATCTAAGAAGCATAGGAGCCTGGCTAATTATTTACATGCACTCAAATGTAGCTGATATTATTTATTATGATGATTTTATGTTAGTGTGAGAATAATTTGCAGGCATTTAACTACGGGTGTCCGATATTAACTTTTTGCCAATATTCGATGTGCCGACATTGTCCAAACCAGGGGTGGCCAACCAGTCAAGAGCCACAATTTTTACTGTGTTACTGCAAAGAGCCACATAATATACAATACATGGGCACATGTGAACTGCCCCATCCCTTTAAAAGAAATAAAATAAAACTCTCCCATTATTTTTAAAACTTCCTGCGTACATCCTTTCATCTGTGCAAATTGGAGTTTCCCTAAGAAAATTTGCGTCAAGGCCCATCGGCATGAGATTCACAGAGCGTAAAAAAAACACAAACACAAGAGCCACATGAAACTGGGTAAAGAGCCGCAGGTTGGCCATGCGTGGTCCAAACACTTGATTTCCGATTCTGATATCAACTCGTAGCAATAAATGCAGCCGTTTGCGTTAAAGGTAGAGGACACATTTTTGTGTGCACTGGTGTACTGTCTCACAATAAAAACAATTCACTTTCACTGCAAAACTAATTTTAGGTCACATCATGTGGGCGAAACCTAGGCATTGCGTTTAAAAAAAAATCGATTCCGATGATATCGGATGGACAATATTATCGTACTTATTTGTGTTGACAAAAAAAAAAAAAAAAAGTTTTAACAATGTAAATAACGATTACGTTTGAGCCATACCCATCAAAAACTTGTGCAGTCTGCTCGGGATTGAGGATGAGGCAAGAGTGGTATCTTCTGAGCACAGCTACGATACACAGACACAGGCTGGTGGTGTAACTGCCCACCAGACTGGACGACTTGAGCAGCAGCTCGGCCTCCACCAGACTCAGCTCGTTCAGAAGCTGCCAATAAAACACAAACAAAACACAGGGAGTCACGACACGCCGGCGATCCCCGCGGATTGGGCCCTTAAATGCTGAGAGAAGCTAAAGAGAACCTGAATGGCAAAGTCAATGAGGCCGCTGATGTTGAGGGAATACTCCATGAGGTCGAAGATGAACTGAATGTGTTGGACCAGAGGAAGGTGGTAGGACATTCCTAAGGCAAAGCTGGTGATCTGTTCCAGGACGTTTCTGGAAACCTACACGCAAACAAAACAGCATAATGAAATGACGTGAACGACGTCTTTTTTTTCTTTTCTTTTTTTTTTACAGTTTTAGACTGCCTTTGTTTCGGCTTACCTGTGAAGTGACCTGGTGTTGGTCAAAGTGAGAGAGGTGCTGGAATTTGGAGAAAATATCTTCGGCGGTGGGGAAAGCTTCGGGCTTACTCCTCTTCCTCTTCTGTCCTTCCTCACCACCTGTAGAGCGGAGAACTTAAGATAAAGCAGCGTCTTGGGAAAATAACTCTGAGAAAAGAAACACTGCGCGCAGTATTTGTTGGAGAAATACTGTAGGACTCGAGGTCCAAGACGAAATAAGTTTAGTCTCAGAGTTTCTGGACCAGGTCCAAGTCACAGAGACTCACGTCAACGTTTGTGATGTCATATTGACTTAACTCCAAAATCTATCTGACAACTTCCGCTCCTGGTTACCCTAAACCGGGGGTGCCCACATTTTTTCAGCTTGGGACCAGACTTAAGCGATCTATCTACACTGAAAAAAAAATTGTAAAATATATATTTCTTTTACATTCATGTGATCTACTGCCAGATCCCAATCTAAACTCCGTGTAATCCCACATCAAAATTAGCAGCGTGTCTCAACATTTTACAGAAACGTATTTAGGATAAACCTCCTGCTTCAGATTCCTCCAATATTTAAAACGATTTATCAACATGAAGGCGTTGATATTCGACAGACAGCTGCAGGTGAAATTACACTTCATAAATTGTGAGACAGTTAAAAACTCGAAGGCAATTTTACCGACATCATTTTCATTCCTCAGCGTGATAAAAAGCTACAATAAAACTGATGAAATGTTTAAAAAAAAAACAAAAACTCTTCGACGACAGCTGGCTGAGAGACAAACCGCATCATCCACAGCTCCGGGTTCCGTGTAAAACTATCAGCCGAAGAGGGAAAACGACGGGAATCCGACATCAGTCAAAGGCTGGTGACACGAAGCCCCCCGAGCCTCACCTGTTTCTGCTGTGATTTTACGGTTCCGCACCTTCAGGATGTCTTTGGTGATTTTCTTGATGGTGTGCCTCGCCTCGTCTCGCAGTTTGCCCACGCCGTACAGAACCACCAGCCGTTGGTTGCACTCATGGCTGGCGCTCTCCTCCTGCGGGAAAGACGAACAAACAAATGCAAATGGGAGGTAATTCCAAAATGAACGCTCACCGACGTTCGACAATGCAAATGGGAGGTAATTCCAAAATGGAACTACTACTAACTCGTACAGCACGGCGGGAGTTGGTGCAAATACAATTCACTTCCAGGGCGGTTTTATCATCAAAAGCACATTACGGAGCTGTAGTAATACCGAGCCTCCTCACCTGTGGAATGGGAAAGTGAGTGGCGTACTGAATGTGCCGTGGTTGTTCGTACAGCTGAGGAAAAGCTGGGTCCAGGCCTTTGTCTTTACAGCCCGCCTTGTTGTCCTGGTCCAGAGCTGGTTTCTCAGGAGACGGACTGCCCTTAGACTCGCAGTGCATGGGAGGGGAAAACATCTGCATGGAACGAAGGTAACAAAAAAAAAGAAAAAGAAAAGAAAATAGAGGCAGGATTGAGCAGAAATCACTTGGAAGCTACAGCAGCACAGTTGCGATTAAAATACACTTGAGAACAGTTAAAGCAGAGACAAATGCACAAGGGCGAAATGTCAGCTCTGGCTTCGAATCGCAATGATAATTACTTTCTCAGGCCTTTTTAATCAAAACTTGTTAACTGATATACTGACATGTCTGTATTTCTCCGTTCTTTTATTTACCAGGGCTGTAAAAAGTGCAACTGTGACCGACGGCACTGTGTTCAAGACTGAGGATTTGCAATGCATTTAAAACTCCAAAGCATTTTTGCTGCTTTTTCTTTAAGTCTACTCAATTATATAAGGTGGGAAAAAAAAAAAAAAAGATTTTAACAATATTACGCTACAAGTTAAGGGCACGTCGCCTTCTTCTTGAAATAACAAAGGCAACTTTCATACAATAAACGCTTCAGATGTGTTTATATGATGACATGGATCCTGCGTATATGTCTCTGTATGCGCATACGAGTTAAAAAAATACTTTGTTTGCAATTGGCAATCAAGTGTGCAGCACTATTATTTACCTCATCAAAGTGTGCACTTGAGTTGTGATCAATCTCCATGGACTCTGACAGACCAGTGTCCTGTGAAAAACAAATCAGTTTTAGTCAGTAGTATGAACAGATAACACACAGAAACAGAAGAAAAAAAAAAGGAATGGATTTCTCCGTCGTGCCTCCATCTTCATGTTGCCACCCGCTTCCTGCTCTTTGCGTTCGGATTCGTCGGAGGGCTCGTCGATGGGGGAGCGAGGGCGCGGCAGGTGGGAGTCAGAGGCCAGGTCGCCGCGGGAGATGAGCGTGCACATGTAGATGTTGTGCGAAAAAACATCATGTCGGATGAGCTCGCAGAAGAGCAGGACCAGGTTGGAGAACTCCACTCGTTCGCTTTCATTTCCAGGCTCGGCTGCCGGGGGAGAGAGGAGCACGTGAATAATTGAGCCGAGAGAGACAGAAAACTCCTAATGAATATGCAGTGGCTCGTGGAAACAAAGGCAATCCAAGGAATCCGGGCTTTCTTCGAGAGCATCCGGATCATGTTCGATGCGTATGAAAATCATAACAGCAGAAAATTACAGACTTACTCAGCGTTGGAGCCTGAGTGTCCAGGAACTGCAGCAACACTTCCTGAAAGACTGGTAACGTAGCGGCAGAGAGGGAGCCTGAAGATACGGAGCCCTTTTCATCCACAACCTCTGACTCACCACATCTCTAAAAACATCACAAAAAAAAAAAAAAAAAAAAAATTAGCAGAGCAAACATAGTGGTGTAAAAAAACATCTACACACTGAAATATCGCGATATTTCAATTCACAAGGCTGTATCTGTATTCTATATAACAGTAGACATGCAAATATTTGTGGCGTTGGTTCATTTTTGTGTTGAATTCAAACCCCGGAATGCTACTTGATTGTACAGGGACTGCATATATTTGCAAGTATTTGAGGTTCTGAGTCAAACAATTAAAGTTTTTTTCATTGGTTTATCCGGAAATTCCTGCAAATGCTTTTATTTCTTCTCTGTTCCGATTTTAGTAACAAGCATGGAACAGCATCGCATGTTTACTCTGCTGACATTCTTCCTACAATCAAAATATTTAAAAAAAAATCCTCAATATATTGTTGTGCCTATAGTATCACTGCATATCACAAAACATCGTAATGTGATACGAAATGTATCGGCCGATTCTTGCCAACACAGACCCCCTAATAAGTGACGTGAAAATTTAAGGAACTCTTCTAAAATCAATAGCAGAGGCAGCCGTTTTCAAACAACAACGCGGTAAAAAAATCGGCCATTTTCTGCTTCGGCTGTAGGGGCTGGTGTGTTTAGCAGGGTCATGAGTCCAGGAAGAGCTAATCACTGCTGCTGCCTCTGACAAACACCTGGTGCTGTGTACGCTCCACAAACTCCAGCCTTGAAAAACTAGATTTGAAGTGTGTGTGTGACTGGAAATGAATGCCCTCTAAGCTGCCACGGACCTGTAGTTATAAAGTAAGAAGTACCAATGACCTCACAGGAAGTCCTTCCCGATCTAACAGTATTTTTGTGGCTGTGACATTAACCTGAAAAAAAAAGGTTGAAAGTTTCCCATCTTTTACCTCAGCTTCTATTTCTGCCTGTCTCTTCTCCAGCAGCTTGGCCACCACCATGGCTCTGTGTCTGCCTGAGCGTTTACAGCAAACTGCCCACTCGCACAGCAGACTGACCACGGCGTCGTCATCGGGAGACATCTGCACGCAAGGGGGAAAAAGTTACTGGGAAGCCAGCTTTGATCATCACAGGGTCGGTTATTACAGTTGTTAGTGGTCAGTAGATTCCCCAACGCTAATGACATTTAACAGACAATTCAGACATTTCTGCATCGCATGTTAGGGGAAAAAAAAAAAAATTGAAACAATATTTTATAGTGTTTACCTGTGAATTATCAGTATTTCACTGCAATAAGAGCAAAACATTACTTTACTAAAATTTTTAAAAAAATATTATTCCTTGAGACTATATAGTTTATATTGATATACGGAGGATATATAAACCATGTTAAAAAACATGGGCTGAGTTATTCATTGGCTTGTCAGATTACCAGCAAAAGAATGTGTTCTGTCAGGATCAATGAAACCCAATTCAATCCAAAGCGTTTGATAGGAGAAAGCGTTCTTACTTCGTGGCCATCTTTACTCTGTCCTGAGCCAAAGATGCGGTTGTAGAGCGAATCCAGCGAGTTGTTAAAGTCGGACTTCTCAAAACTGTGGTTGTCTAAAACCTCCAGGGTGTGAAGAACTCGTCCGATGGTGAACCCTGGCAACAGATAAACATCGTCTCAAGTGTCAGTCTTTGTTCCCTTCCGCGAAAAAAAAGCCCCGTGTGCTGTCGGCGAACGCCTGCGGAGATAATTAAAGTGTTTTCTTACCCGCCGTGGTCTCCTGGCACTTATCAAACGACCACCTGAACTCCACCGCCTGGCCTCGCTCCTTAATTTGCTCCTCTATTTCTCTCAACTTCACACGGACCTGTGGGTAACAGAGAGGTTCAGAGAAGGTAATCCTTTCATCTGGGAAATAAAAAGTCCCACATGATTGGGGAAAAAAGAAAGAAGCAAAAACTAATGGGAGAAATCACGGCCAGATTCTCTTCTGCTGTTTATTAGAGATTCTTATCTTCTTCCAGCTGCTCTGAACAATAATGTTGTTCAGACCTGGCAGGCTTCAGTCATAACTGAAAACTTGTTAACCCCTCTCTCTCTCTCTCTCTCTCTGGGTTGATTTTACTGCAATTACTATTTTATATGCATCTGGATTTTGTTTTGTTGCTGCAGTGAATTACTGTTCTATTTCGTTTTTATTCAATTACTCTCTGGAAAAGAGCTCTGCACATAAGGACCGACAAGAGAGAGAAACAGCTGGCTGAGCGTGGACGGCGCTACCTGCTGTGTAAAGGTTGTGTTGCCTCCCGGCATCGGTAAACTGGACGGAGCGATGGGGAGGAGGTCCAGAGGAGAACCAGTCTTGTTTCTGCTGTCTGTCAGGGAGTAATGCCACACCAGAGCGCTGGGGCAACACAACGCGATGCTCTGATGGCACAGAAAAGCAAGAAAAAAAAAAGAAAAAGAAATGACTTGTTTTAGGATTTCATTACAGAATGATTGGAAATGTCGAATCAACAAGAGCAGGAACCCGTTTATTTAACAAGTACAAATGATGATAATCTTGTTTTTGTGAAAAAAAGTTTTAGGTCACAGGCTTTTAGCCGAGCACTCATGCAGTCAACAACAGGGGTTTCCATGTGCGTTTATAGCACCACACTTCAGCGGGTGCAGTAATGACATCCTGCTCTTTGTTCATAAACAATAAACCTAATACACTGGAGGAGCTGCCCTCGAGCTGAACGGTGCACTCGCGATCTCGTCATCTCTGTAATCACTGCTAACTATCGGACTGTGACTGTACGTCAGTCAAATATTAACACTGACATTACCTGTAACATGCAGCTGAGGCCAAACACCAGGGGCCGGTGCTGTGGGCAGATGTAGAAATCAGTGAAGGGCGTCTGAGGCTGGTTTCCCCCTGCTGGCTGTGAGGTCGGGGTGGTGGGCAGGGCGCCGCCTTGCTGCGCCAGGATGCCGTGGCCCGGATGCCCTCCGGCACCGGGGCCGAGGCTCCCATCGCTGAGCAGCATATTGAGACGACGTGTGCAGAAGTAAGCCAGTCTCCGTGATAAATAGGCCGACTGTACAAATTGCCCTGAGTACTGCAAAGGAGAGGAGAGACACGTGTCCGGTGATATCACTATCACTCCTCATACAGTTAGGTAAAACTCAACAGCTTTTGAGGTCAAATCATTCATTTGTTTATTTCAAACGCCTGCTTTCGCTTTAAAATTATATATTTTTTTTTACAAATGCTAATGCTAATGCTAAAACGCTAATTTGAAATTAAGCGTTTGGACAATATATCAGACATCAGCAAAAGCTAACATTGGACATCCTCAGATTTAAGTTTGAATTTTACACCAATTTGGAATAAAACTGGGGTCTGTAGTTTCGGACCTTAAAAGCTAACACACAAATGTTAATTAAAATAGCGCTGTACCTGCAGCAGAAGAGGCAGCAGGAGTCGCAGAAGCTCGTCTTCGCCGGGACGCACCTTCTCGAAACACTCCAACACCCAAGTCAGGAACTCGTGCCTGTCCAACATGCCGTCCTGAATACACGCAAATTTACACACATTTTTAATGAGCTGAACGCGATGATCACAGTAGAGAAATAATACGATTCAGTGAATCCATTAACCTTCGTGACATTCATCAGTTATCTCTAATTGGAATCTTCTCCCAAATGGGATTATCCTTACAGTTTTGCATTAACAATTTGAACACACTTTAGTCTTTCATCCTATTACAGAATAACACACAGCTACAACAACCACGTTACTTTCTACACCACTGTTAAATATAGTTAGACATGTGCACACCTGTATATGTATTTGTAGGAAACATCCTGTATTGTACGGTTTGGGATGAATACCTGAGCTCGGAAATTGAACTGACCTGAAACATAAACATGGCCAGTTTCTCGTTGTACTCCCACTGCTTCGTGGCCGTCTCCACGTCAGTGGGAGTGGCAGGGAGCGGAGAGCTGCAGCCCTGACTGGGAAACTGTCGGTAAAACTCCGCCACTTTCTGAAGCTGCTCCCACAGGTACTTAGTGATGATCTGGGTCCATTCTGTAGCAAAGATGGAACGAAAATGAAAAATGCGTTTCAACAACACAGAGATGCTGCTGTTAAAAAAATTATGTCAACAAGCAACAAACCTAATCCCAACCCTTCCAATCAAATCACTCAAAACACCAACATAACCGAGGCCAACTGAAAGACTTTGGTGTTGCAAACTCAAAATCTGATTCGTTAATGAAATAATTACAACTGCCATTCAGTTTAGGGTGTTGATTCTGAAGGTCTTAAGGCAGAGTATAAATATACACAACTAACCAAGAGAGAACTCATAAAAAGATGAGAACTACTACTCTGTATTCCTTTATAAATATTCACGATAAATACATAAAAAAAAAAAAGTCACTAATTCTGATACTCAGTCAGCAGAGAAGGCTTTGCTAGCCTTGTCCAGTCCATGTATGCTAGCCTCGTCCACATCATTGTTCGGAATTCAAGCCTGAAAACGGCCGGTAATCACAGTCTGCTTACCAATACAAGGATCGATCACGTGCCTCTTCTTGACTTTAGTCTCGGTGATCGCAGCATGATACGCGCACGTCATCTTGATCATCCATGCCGAACGCATTACGGGTACCGAGTACTTGGCCAAGTACCCAAAAACCTCCTCCTTTTTACTGAAGATTGGAACCTGTGGAGAAAAACAGAAAACACACATTATGACTAAAACTGTTTACAGAAAACTATTTTCTTATCAACATGCCACGCGTTGCCGCTCTGTTTAATAAATGATGTTATAAAACCAAGCCGTAAAGCCTAGGGTATATTGGATAACTTCTATGTAAGTCTTGAAATCAACTGTAACTGAGCGTGAAGGGCACAGATCATCATCATCTTTATGGATGCAGATCCCTGTTTGTGAATGGAGTAGTTGTCAAAACTGGCTAACCAGGTTCTGGTCTCAACTGTTGCTTGTTATCATTAGGGAATGTGTTGAGTTGAGGATTTAACTGCAGGCAAAACGAAGTTTCCAATGTCAGCAAACGGTGCTTTCACTGGGAGCTGATAACAGAACGCTGCGTTCGCAGCAGTCGAGGCTGTTGGTGTTGGTTAATATATAAAATATACAAATGAGTGTAACCGTTTTTTAAGTTTACCTTAAGAAAAATTAAGTTATTTTAATCCAAGGACAGAAACACTTTTTGGGCTTGTGACTACTGACATATACTGAAAATGCTTAGTAAATATTGTACATAATAATAATATTTCTTGGTACTGATTAAATGCATGTAGCTGTATGGCATAATATGATTTAGTTTTCTATATATATATATGCATAATATTTATTTTTATTTACTCAAGCTTTGTGATCTTGTAGCATGTCAGGATCTACATATTTGGACTCCCAAGTAAAACAAATAAATGAGGACTGCAAATCATACTTCTTTTTTTTTTTTTTTTTTAAAACGTCCCAATGCCATCTAGAACAAGAGCATGTTTGTGTGCAGCAAAGTGTTTTCTTATCACTGCAGCACACCAGACCTGCACTTATCACCTCCTGTTGCTGTGAGCACAGACACCAGAGCTGACTTTAGCTACTACAGTCCTGGTACGGGGCAACAGTGTAGTCAGCACTGACAGCAGTTCAGATGACAGGGTTCAAAATGAAAAAAAAAAGTCCTCAAATGTTTAATATAACAGCAGTAATTCCACTGTGAAGTGACGAAAAGAAGATGCAAAACTTTTTTTTTGTTAGTTCATCTGTATGTCACCGACTTAGCCGTCAATAAAACCTAGATTTGAAAATTGGAATTGAATGCTTACTGCTTATTACCAAAAAAATATAATAAATAGATTATAATAAATATGAATTCAGAATAAAAAAAAGAGTGGGAGAAATATTTGATATATAAAAAAACAATATAAGAGTCAGAAATCAATAAATACAAAATCCAAAACTATTTAAAAAAAAAAAAAAACAACAACAAAATGTGCCTTCTATTATGTCAACGACGAGCTAAGTTCAGTAAACAAACAGCTAACGTGACAAACCTGATCACCTGAGAGGTTCCCGTAAACATGGCTGAACTAGAGCCACAGGTCAGGGAACAATGACATTCGGCGTACAGCATTACTTCTTTATGAAGTAAAGAGAGGAAGTGAGGTGGACAAGAGACACCATATATATACTCAGGAAACACAATCCCAAGCCAAGTCAAGTAGAGGGCAACTGGGCTGCCTTTGGTTTCTGGAGGACAGTTCACCTTCTTCATCTTCTTCTAACTGACTATTGGTATTTCCCCTCAGAGTGGACAAATACCTAAGAGAGTCGCTACGGCAAAAACAAAGGAGGTGACCACACCCTGACCCACAGGCAGAATGATGTGATCACCGGGGTCAAAATGATAAAGGGATGTTGTGTGCGAGTCACAATGGTGGTTTGATATCACCCCAGGGACATATTGACTGTGTCCCTCCTTTTTCCTTTACTTACAGTTAAAGGAATGTCTGTGTGGACACTTTATAGCGTTGGATTAATTTAATTTAATTCACTTTTATTTTCTTGAAGAATTCTCTTTCCTCCATGCGATGTTTGACGTTTCTTCGTGACTATAATTTATTTGTGAATGAAGGGAGATTTACGCCTGTCAACATGCAGATGTTTGTCCAAAACCACAAGGGAAATACTGCTCCATTTGCAGTAATGAAAGGAAATGTATACGAGATCAATTTGGTTATGGATCTGAAATATGCTTACTTGAAAATTAGCTAGCTAGCTAAACTGCTAGATAGATAGATAGATAGATAGGAGTAAGGACAACACCTTTTGGTGGAATAACCATAATACAATACTTGAAAAAAAGCCAGTTGTACACGCGGTTTTAACTGTGACATCTAGGGAAATTGCTAGCGGTGGCTGGCCACACAGACAGATAAGGAAATTGCTAGCGGTGGCTGGCCACACGGACAGATAGCTGGATAGCTAATGAGATAGATAGCTACTGAGATAGATAGCTAATGAGATAGATAGCTACTGAGATAGATAGCTAATGAGATAGATAGCTACTGAGATAGATAGCTAATGAGATAGATAGCTACTGAGATAGCTAACTAGATAGCTAGATAGATAACAAGATAGCTAGACAGCTAATGAGATGGATGGATGGATAGAAAAGTATAGCTAATGAGATAGATAGCTAATGAGATAGATAGCTACTGAGATAGCTAACTAGATAGCTAGATAGATAACAAGATAGCTAGACAGCTAATGAGATAGATGGATGGATAGATAGAAAAGCTAGTAGTAGATAGTTAAAGTAATGAAAAAAGTTAGTTTCTTGCAACGCGACCAGAAGGCTGCTGCCGTCAGCATCAGCCTTCTAACTCATCTTCAAAAAGAGAAAACGTGTACCCGGGAATTTATTGCCGTAATCGATTCATTTTATTTAATTTAATAGCCCTAGGATCAAATCCGACTGTGAGGTACCCACAGATTGCCACCCTGGAATATATATCGTGCACACGTGATATAACAAATAACCGCCGGCCGTCCGGCATCATTTGTTTTAAGATGATCGTTTCTGCTGTGAAACTGGTGACTGTATCGCTGCCACAGGATGTCTGTCTGTCTGTGAGAAATGTAATCACTTAGTCTGGTTCATATTTGCACGATGAGTGAAGGC
>NC_024321.1:1987666-2006052 GCF_000523025.1 Cynoglossus semilaevis
GTCTCGATGTCTACGTGTAATATGAGGTGAAAGCGTTCATCTTTTTGGTACAACTCTGGTTTCACTGCCGAATTTGGTCCACTTATTTTAATTCTGGACATTAGGTCCAAAGGATTGTGTGTGAAACTCAATCTGATTCAAGTTCCTTATTGCCCATCAGTGCACTTCCATCACCGTTTGTTTCCATTTTTTTAATAGTCAATGCTTAATTTATCACAGTCAGAGATGAACGTAAGGAAGGGAGCCACTCAACATTCAGTATACATGAAAAATGCATCATAAAAATAACAGCTTCAGATGTGCGCAGAAGGAAAAGTCCACATGAAATAAAAAAAAAAATTAGAAACATAAAGAATTCTCCAGCAACACCCCATACCAAAATAACAAGTAGAACCATCTGCTCAGGGAGGGATGTTTCTGTGATTCGTCATATTACCTTTTTTGCAAGTTGAGTTAAAGGCTTAGTTCCGGCCAAATCAGTGAACCAGTTATTGATGGAGCTCTGCGACCTTGCTGTGACCAACGAGAAATTATCCTTCTGGTTGACCTGTGGTTTTCTCTTTCCTGTATCCGGGAATGTGTTGTAGCGCGACTTCTCCGCAATGATGCTGCTGAAGTTGGAGCTGATCTATATATATATATATTGGGAGCAAAAGAGGGAACGTGTCAATCAAACCAGATTGAAACGAGCAAAAGAGGCGGACGCTGGAAGTGCAAAGTAAGAGTCCTTACCTTGGAAGGGTTGAAGTTGACATTTTTAGCACTGCCGTGTTCATCGCCAGACACTGCGGGCTGATTGTTAAATCCTTGCTTCACGTTCAGTGCAGTCAACTCGTCCTACAGCAAACGTACGTTTTAGTCACATATGTCCACAGAAAATTAAACGTCCAAAATATCACCTTAAAGCATGAATGGAATTATTAAGTTATTGATGTAAATCCAAACTTAGCTCAAATTCTCCATAATAAACACCTGAGCTACAGTATAACATCAACATCTCACCAAATGGTCATGTCTCAGTCTATGTCTCTATCATGGACTTTTCCTAGTTTAAACATTACATTTCGGTGTAAGACTTTATGAAACAATTTGTTGTCCAATCATTACACAGGTCTGTCATCTGTTATATTTTACAGACCACGAGTGTCAAACTCATTTTGGTTCAGGGACCACATACGTCCTGATTAGATGTCAAGTTGGCCGGACCAGTACAATCATAACATAATTAGCCATAAATAACATTAAGTCCATGTTTTTCTCCTTTGATTTCATGCAAATAAGTACAAGTTTAGTAGAAAATCTTCATATTTAATGAAACATAATTTGAGAAAACATCACGGACATTAAATGTTTGTGCACTATTTTGCATTCAAAATTCATTAACTGTTATAAACTATTTTTTTTAAACTGTATGGTTAAATACTGTCAGTTTTCTTCAAACCAAAATAACAACAACTTGAACATCGCTTCTTGCTGATTACCCTGCTGTGCTTTGTGAGCTTCAATTATTTTTTTTTATTTAATTACAAACTTTGAGTAGTAGAAAATTAAATTCTAAGGACTACAGCATGCATTTGCTAACACACAAAACTAAGGGTGAACATCGATCAGCTGATCAATGATCAGGGTTGATTTTATTCAATTCTGCTTATCTGTGATTGGCCAGTTCTTTTATATGAAACCATCTTATCTACTGATCTTGTCTAACTCTGCAAAGGTCTGAAAGTCAGGTATTATGGTATTATGACAGGCCCGCCCCCCAGGTCGAGTCTGCACGTGTCTCCATGACAACAACAGGCACTGGGAGCATCTCAAGTGTAGTTGCAGTACATTGTAAAGTCTAGGTTAGGTTAGTTTTTGAATAATTGCCATTTGTTGTTGTGACGCCCTGTTCTGCAAACTATGTCGTTCTCTGACATGCCTTGGTTCAGTAATTAAATGAGCAAGGCAGAGAGAGAGAGAGAAAGAGTTGTTGGAAAACGTGAGTTTCTGCTGTGACATCGGTTCTGTTAGGCGTTTGTCCTTTTATTTTTGTTAAGAAAACTCTTTAAGTTACAAGTTATATCATCCAGGCTAACCAGGGGGGTGCACCGCTGGACTAAAAACAAAATCTGAGACTTAAACGCCAGAAAACTCTTTAAGTTACAAGTTATATCGTCCAGGCTAACCAGGGGGGTGCACCGCGATTCATTTAGCCATAAACTGATAAACGTGTATTAGTCAGCGTGAGTGAAGCCAGCAGAAAATGTAACCACCGAGTGTCTAAATACCGCCTTATACCGAATAAAAGTCACCAATAAAACACAGAACAGCAGTAGTTCTGTCGTTATTGACAAAAAATATGTATCGGCAGATCACAAATACAAAAAGAAAAAAAAGGGTAATAAGAATCGGCACAAAAATTGCAATGGCACCTGTACACACGATTATGTACGATGATTCATAAGCCCGGCCTTGATATTCTTTGTTATCTTCAATGTTTAATGTAAGCTAGTGTTAGTGTCTCCTTAACTGATGTTAATAAACGTGCATTCGAAGCACTTTTGATAAGAATGAATTTTATTATAATTTCAGTTATTGTTTATGATGAAGTACCATCATTTCTCCATAGTAGTAAATTATTACCAACGGACAAAATGGCTTTTAACTATTTCGATTTTTTTTTTGTTGGTTGCATTTTACTTAACAAAAATGTCAAGGTAAACAAAAAAAAACCAACAATTACAAGTCGTGCATATTGAAAAACTGTTTACTTTAGGTTTAGCTGCTCATTGTTTGTTTTTCCGTAGCTCTGGGGGTTTATATCAAAATATTCAACATGACCACTGGAGGAGTGACCTTCAACATCTCTGTTTTTATTTTCAAAAGGAGCTGTAGAGCTGCAACGAGCCTATAAAGTGACAACTCGCTGTTGCTCATTGTTATTTCAAGGCCCAAAATCGTTCAGAGCTAATCTGAGGCTAAAATAGGCTAAGCTAATGCTTGGCTTCTTTTTCTTTGAAATACTCCCGTAATAGGTCACTTTGAGATTCTGGGCAAGAAACTAACCTCTTTTTGTTTCGGATCCTGGGGATACACGTCCGGAGGGCCGAGGCGAGGCCGCTTTAAGGGCCGATGTTCGTAACTCAGGATCCCAAAAGCAGCCATCATCCAGCGGCATCACAGCCCGGAGCTTTTCCTCTTCCTTCACAGCTGCGAAGCTGCAGACACATCCGGTAGACCTTCAAAATAAACACAAACTTCCGCCCGGTTTCAAAATATGAGCTCACAATTCCGGTGGACCCTTCACAATAAAAATTACAATCACGGACCACAACATGACCACGAACAGAATAAAATACACTCGTAGTGTTCAATATTTTAGTTTACTTTTATTTTTTTTATTTTTTTTTGACCAATTGGCTATGAATTGCCCCAACAAATAACATTTTTGTGACATAAGTTAAAGCCTCAGGCAATACTTTGTTGCTAGCAAAATCCTTTGGCTTCAGTAAAATAAAACATGTTAGCTTGAGCATTTTTTAAAGTGATACCTTGCTTCAGGGACTTCAGCTTAATTATTTTGTTTCAAGCTGCCTAGCTACAGTATAACTTTTATGTTCAGTGGAATTAGTCCCAGCTTTAATGTTCGGTAATACAAGCCATTGCTTTAGCATCATTAGAAACCCCTGATGGCTTTGTCTTTTTTCCTTTCAGCGAAAGTATATATTTGTTTTACTTTGATGAATTGCTGAGCCAAGCCTTTCAGCTAAGTCAACAAACACAAGGCCAATTTTCTCATTTTAGCTGTTCACATCAGGGGTCATTTGCTAAGTCTCTTAGCATCAATATCAATATCATACAGCAGTGATGTTAGCCACACCTTGTAGTGAAATAACCGCCAGCTTTTAGCTTCATGACATCAGCACTGTCAGCGACTTCCAGCGTAGTTATTTATCCTACCTTTGTGGTATAACCTTTTAGTTATACCACAGCTTCAGGTGAAACGTACTTTAGTGTAAAAGTGACTTTGTTGTCACACTTTAACCCTCCTATTATCCTTTTATTTTGTTTTGCTAATTTGCTAATTCAGGTTCCTAATGTTCTATTGTCTTTTTGGGAATAGTTTTACTGTATTCTATCTACCAAATTTTAGGGGAGGAGACTCAGGGGTTAGGGGGAGGGCTGTTATATTGGCTTTTTTGATGGCAATAACAAAGAAACCTGAAATACCTGATGCAAAAAATTGGGTCATATTTTGAATTATAATCCTTTTTCTTGAGATGTAAATGGCTGACCCCAAGGATGATGTTTGAAAAGTTGAGGGTAACAGGAGGGTCAATCCAAAAAGCTTTGGTTTCATTTTTATATTGTCACTTTTACAAAAAAAAAAAAAAAAAGTGACAGACATTATGACATTTTCTTTGCTGGTAGTGTCATCATATGGTGTCTTATACCATATGATGAGACTACCAGCAAACAAAATGTCATAATCAGGAGGTTCATTTTTGTGTCCTTTCAATTTCCAGATGTGATACGTCATCATCACTGTTCTTGGACATCAATGTTAAATAAGAATTAAATTCAGTTTCACTGTAGCTGTAGTTATGGCAGTTAAATTTTGTCCTTTGATCAGCTTTCCTTTCCTGAAAAAAAAGGTAGTGGTGGATTGGTGGTTAAGGAAGCAGACCTGAGTCCGGAGAGTGTCAGGTTCGAGTCCCAACAGCTGCCAAGTTACCACTGAGGAACTTTGAGCATGTGTTCCAAAATTAAACAAAATCTAAAAACACTTTTTTTTTTTTTTAAATTGTACTTTTATTGATTTGTCTCCACAATTTAAAAAAACATGACTAACAGGAGAAAAAAAAGTAAAATACAAATATTCATTTTCAGTTCCCAGTCAGAAATGCGTATAAAGAAAATAATAACAATGAGACACATAATAAATTAAACATAGACATAGGGGTTTTTATAAACCATAGCGTGACGGTATATCACCTAATTGAAAAGATTTGGATTATATATGTTTTTGGATTCTGGGAAAAAGAAAAATGGTGAAAATCACGCACAAAACTTTTTACTTAGTCTTACATTTCTAACAAGGTATGTTTTGCTAAACCAGTGTAGCTCTTTGGTGCCATGAAAAACCTTCACAGTTGAAAATTAAGATATGTTAATACAAAACGGGACATCATCAGCATATACAAAAATATGTTCTATATTGTATTAGAATTAAAAACAACCTTGGCGTAATAAAATACAAAATAAGCTCAAGTTAACGAAGGCAACGTTGATATTGCACTCTTTGCGATTGTTCAGCCCTCGATTTATTATTATAAGGCAAAAGTGTACGACACTAGACTTCGAAGAACAAACATCCTGATGTTCCGTCTTGGTCTGCGGTTTGAAACCTTAACTGAAGTTGCTACATTGCTGCAGTGAAAAATGTGCAGGGTTTTAACTCCAGCATTTGGATTTCGAGGAAACAGTACAGTACTTTCATTATTAAAAAGCTTAACCATAGCTACTGACTCTGTGCACAATCGTGAAGTGAAAATAAATTATAAAATGGTTTCTGGAAGTCCAACAGTCAACAAAATGGCATAGGTAAAGCTGCGACGGCGCTTCCAAAACAGGCTAAAATGTGAACAGAAATAAATAAAGCTAAAACTGAGCAGAGGAAATATCCAATGTTAGCCAAAGACAATTGTAAAACCTTGCACAAAAAGTGGACATGACAGTGAACTGTAAAACCTTGCACAAAAAGTGGACATGTCAGTGAACTTTGAACTGAAGACGTGTTATTGAAACATAGCTTAAGAGTAGCTTGTTCCCACCAGTGTCCACTGAGGCGATCTAAAAATGACAATTCCTTTGAATGTGAGTATTCAAAGTGAGGGAGTTCTCCTGACAGAGAAAGCCCAAGATGGCTTCTTTTTCCTAACTATACTGTATGATGTACCTTAGATTATTATACAATAAATACAAGCATCCATGTTCCTATGTACCATGTGTAAAATGCTAAATCAGATCAACATCACTCTCTCTCTCTCTCTCTGTGAGGCTGTCCTTACAGACATAAAACAACTAAAAAAATGCTATCTCTTTATGGAATAAGGAAGCACCCTTTCCTTCCAAGAGCCCAGTAAAACAATAAAGTGCATTAGCCAGAGTCTGACTGGCATGACATTGCGTTGAAGGACAGGAAGCATTCTTTTTTTCTTTTCTCTGCATTGTTAAATCTAAAGAAACCTGTTCCCGGGATCTTTAGTGTGAAAGTGACCAGAAATGTGTCACCTTCACACCACAGCAAGGCTTGAGATAACTGCTGAGATTTTCTTTCCTTGGAGTGTTATTCAGGCGTTTCGCTCAATATTGGCCACACAGAGCTAACATCCCAAACATCCCAAATCTTGAGCTCCTCCTTTTTTTTTATCTGCTTTGGTTTTCTGAGGCTTGGATCATGGACCTGAATGTGGAGTTTTCATTCGCCAGGAGAGCAGAAGGGCTGTCAAACTCTACAATCTGTGAAGAAGAAATGAGAGCATTTCAATAAAAGACAGAAATATCACATAAGCCGTGCCTCAACGATACAATGTGTAAGGGTCAACAAGGTAACCGGAGATAAATTAAAAAAAATATGTTTTTTGCTGTCAAATTAGAGCTGGATGTTTATCTATTTTGTGGCTAACCCTTAGCTACCTACTTAGACTGTCATTCTATTTGGTAACTTTTCTTTAATACTTGGCTAATATCTTTTTTTTAAAATTAGCAGCAAATAGTTCTATTTCTCTAGTTAAATCCTATTGTTGCTAAATTATGGACAATTCTAGTTAATGCTTCATTTTGATAAATTTAGAAATTTCTAGAAACCATTCTAATATTCCAATTCAATTTAGCTCTTTTTGCATTAGGCTAACTAGCTTTTTGCTACGTTTTTTTTAACAGCCTAAAAGGCAAAGTATTAAACAAGGGAATCAAAAATATATGTTCACTGTTTGGTTGTTTCTTTATTCAATCTTTAGCTACACAGTCATGGATTAAACAAGGGAATCAAAAATATATGTTTAATGTTTGGTTGTTTCTTTATTCAATCATTATTGTCTTACTTTCAACCATGGTATCATTTTGATTCTAACAAAAACTGTGGTCGTTCAAAACATATACAACTACTGCTGTTGTTGTTAACTCTTCCAGTCCAACACCTCCTTACAGAGTCTCTCTAATGGTGTGTGTGTGTGTGTGTTGACCACAGACCTGGCCGTTGTCCAGAACCATGACCCTGTTGCAGCCCATCACAGTGTTGAGACGATGGGCGATGATGAGAGTGGTGCAGCCTCCGAACTCACGCCGGATGGTTTCCTGGATGAGTCGATCTGTCTCTGTGTCGATGGCAGCCGTCGCCTCATCCAGAATAAGAACCTTAAAAAAAGGAAAAGGAAATGTGGGAACATAAACAAATTATTAAAAAATAATTGATAACAATATCAATAAGCCAAAGACCCGTAACAACATGATAAATGGGACACCATAAAACATTGATGTTTTTATAATCATGTGTACGCTGCTGCATGATGTGAATTGATACCAGCAGGTGTCAGTGTTATCACATAAAGGGACACTGATTGATCAGGAAGCTGGCTCTCTTGATTGGAACAGCAGTTCAACATCAACACCCCAAGTCACGGGGATAAGGACATGTGAATCAGAGTAGCAGCAGACCTTGCTGTTTCTAAGCAGAGCTCTGGCCACACACAGCAGCTGCCGTTCCCCCACGGAGAAATTCTCCCCGTTCTCCGTCACCTCCGAGTGAAGAGAGTGGGGGAGGTTGTTCACCTGAAGACAAGAACGGGAGTTATTCACATGTGAGAGAACAAATGCGGCTTGAATTGTATCATCTGAAAAGCTGTCACGTACCATTTCTTTG
The DNA here is from genome assembly GCF_000523025.1 of Cynoglossus semilaevis. Lineage (NCBI taxonomy): Eukaryota > Metazoa > Chordata > Actinopteri > Pleuronectiformes > Cynoglossidae > Cynoglossus > Cynoglossus semilaevis. Next base: position 1,995,573 of record NC_024321.1, read on the forward strand.
ATATGCGTCTTCTCCAGGGCTTCCCAAATCTGAGAGTCGGAGAACTGATCCCACGGATCCAGGTTGGTCCTAGAGAAGAAAAAAAAAACACATTTAACTGTAGAAAAAAAAAAAAAAAAAAACCACAACTGTATTAATGATTGGATATCAGAAAAAAAACAACGGAATTTAGAAAAGATTATTCTGAACAAATTTGTGAAATGATGAACTCACAATACTTTTTTGTACCGATACCATCCTTAGCTTGTAATATGTACGCCGGAATATTTAGCTTGAATTATTTTAGCCACAGCTCTAGCTTAACTAACCATGTCATTTGCTTTACCAACATTAGCCACAACTTTAGCCTAACTAACGTTGGCTACAGCTTCTTAGCTTGATTAATAGCTTGGCTAATGTCTATTAGCCACACCATTTAGCTCGGCTTATGCTAACCGCAACCTTACCTTACTTACCTAACGATAACCTTTAGCTTGACTTGACTAATTCTAACCACAGGATCGGTTTAACTGATGTTATGATACCTCTTTTAGCTTGCCGTACATTGCCATACAACTTTAGCTTTACTACAGTTAGCCACACCTTTAACGTTTTTTAAGTCCTGTCTTTAAATTTGACGGCAGACCTCTGACGTTTACCTGATGGTGCCAATGAAGAGCACGGGCTCCTGAGGAATGAGAGCCAGTTTCCTTCTTAAGTCGTACAGACCGATGTGTGCGGTATTGATCCCGTCGATGCTGATGGAGCCTCCTGCCAATTCCACCAGTCGGAAGAGTGCTACGCCCAGAGATGACTTCCCTAAAGACAACAAATGAGTGTGAGACACACGCCAGAAAGCTGCTGCTGAACAGAAAAATGTGAGACACACGCCAGAAAGCTGCTGCAGCAGCAGCTGTTGAACAGAAAAACCCCGTCAGCTCAGACCTGATCCTGTACGACCCACGATGCCAATGGTCTCCTCGGGCTGCACAGTGAAAGACAGGTCCTTTAGAACGAGCGGCAGATCCTCTCGGTAACGCATCTCCACATTCTGGAAGGTGATCTTCCCATGCTGAGGCCAGCAGGGGGCAGGAGCGTCGACGTCAGGATTCGGCTGTACGCCTTCACTCTCCAGAGTCTGTAATAAAGAAGCCAACCTTAATCTATAAATCTGTGAGGAGAAAACAGTCCTCAGACTGATACTCGGTGAGTGTCCCACTGTGAGATTAGTAAAAAAGAGAAAGTGAATGACTTTTTTTTTTTTAAGAACTCGTTTCCTTGGTTTGACGGCAATGAGAAAATGTTCTCCAGAGTGTGAAGATGGAGCTCACAGCTCACATACGGCTGCGTTTGTGTGTATTACACTGTGAGTACACCACAAAAAGTACCGCATGTTAAAACGCTGCAGAAACGTCTATTCTAAACAACAACTGTTCAGCTAAAAATGATCAAACAAAATGTCTGAATTTGGAGTTAGTCCAGAAACCAGGAACTCGGAAATGAGGTTCTGTCTCACTAGAACATTAGGACAAAACACACATTACCCCCCCCTTGACCTTAAAATTTTGGTGAAATTATGAACTGACGATATTTCTCAGTAGTGATACCATCTTTAGCTTGTAATACGTACGTCACAACTTTTAGCTTGCGTTATTTTAGCCACAGCTTTAGCTGTAACTAACCATTCACTTTACTTTACTAGCTTTAGTCGCAACTTTAGTTCAACCAACGCTGGCTAAGTTTTAGCTTAATAGACATTAGCCACACCTATTAGCTTGACTTATGTCAACCACAACTTTACTAATGATAACTGCATCCTTTGGCTTGACTTGACTAATGTTAGCCACAGCATTAAGACACATCTTTTAGCTTGACTTACATTTGCCACAACTTTAGCTTCCCTACCGTTAGCCACACCTTCTTGAGATGTCACCGCAATTTGAACGCACCGTGATCAAAAGTTTTCCAATAAACAACTGATAAACACCTTAAGAACAGCTCTGTGTAGGCCTCAGGCGGGATAAAGCTAACAATTAGCAAACGTCATCGCCAAAACGTCTTCACTTAGAGTGAGTCCAGAAAAATAACCATCAGAATAAAACACACAGTACCGTAATAAGGAAACATTCCCTGACTCTGATCAATGCTCTTACCTTGACGTAGTGATTGATTCGCTCCACTGAGGTAAAACGAGCTTCAGTCTCTGTGAGCAGACGCACGGTGAACTGAAATAGACCGGTCAGCTGTGGACGGAAGACAAAATCATTTTGTACTTAGTTCATTCAAAAAAAAAATCTGTCCCCAGATATAGACTGTTAGCTCCACAGCACGCAGCTAGCAGCAATGGTCCTTAGCACAAGTATCAATACTTGGATTTATATACTTGACAGTACTGTGTACCAATAGGAGTATTAACACTCAAAATTCAGGGAGTCCTTGGTTTACGACGTCCTCGACCTACGGTACATAACCCCATCTATGTCGCCTAAATTTATTAAGAAAGTTGCTCTATCATTTTCACGTCGAGCGTTAAAACTCGCCAACTAGTTCGCGTTCGTTTGTGTTTTTTTTGTCCTAAATTATGATGTTACCGCTGCGTTAGCGTAGCTGAGTGACACAAGTAGGAATGCAATGGGATTCTAACGCAAGTCGACGACCCCCAGTATCAAGACCATTTCAGTTGGTATTAGTATTTTTGCATAGTTCCTTCAATTAAAGGACTGTTGTATTTACTTGTCCAAAAAAAAAAAAAAAAAAATCGTGATATTATCATATTGTGAGTCGCGTGTATCGTAACGATCCCTGATGTTCAACAAAGGGATCGTTTTTAAATGAGGCAGCGCCACAGTGCTGCATTTGCGTTTTTTTTTTTCTTCTTTTTCCGCCTTAATGCTGCAAGTTAGATCATATTGATTCAGTCTATTTCAGTCTTTGAGACTTACTCAGCCTTAAAAAGTGTTTGCTACGGTTCCACTTTCGGCTGCAGTCTGAGTTCTTTTCTGCTGCTCCTTAGAAAATAAATCCATGACAAACCAAAATGACTTCTCCGGCTGCACACGGTACATTATCATTTTAAAGACAACTTTTACGGCAGCCGGTGATCAAAAGAGGCTTCACTTTGGAAAACGTACCGTCCTGTCTGCAGACTAAGACGACAGATTCCTGAAGCCGACTGTGTATATATACGTGTGTTTCTCTGCGCCACTGCTCACATTTGTGGACAAACAGGGGTCTGGAATATTCTGGACAGATCTAAAAATATTCTTGAAAGTCTCGTGATGAAGCTGTGTGATGTTGGAAAGTCCTGCTAGGAATTTGGTTTGAAAATTGCTTGACAGTAACCTGATACTTGGTAACAGCTATAAACATCAAACAGCTACACCAGGCCTGGGCAAACTAAGGCCCGGGGGCCGGACGCGGCCCGTTCAGATTTTTAATCCGGCCCGCCAAACTTTTCCAAATTATATAATTTCTAATATCATAACACTTCTGCCTTTTCCCTGCAATACCCATGTTTCCCCAATAGATGGCGTAGTAAATGATAAAAGCATTTTAGCTAATTATCCTTTATGCATGAGTTTGGCCCAAGGGCCGGACGTGGCCCGTTCAGCTTTTTAATCCGGCCCGCTAGACTTTTCCAAATTATATAATTTCTAATATCATAACACTTCTGCCTTTTCCCTGCAATACCCATGTTTCCCCAATAGATGGCATAGGCATTTTAGCATTTTAGCCTTTAAGCATGACTTTTACATGTCATTTATCTTAGTTAGGCTCGGTGTATGTGTAATCAGTATTATTTGTTCTTTCACTAATGAAGCAATTAACCCAAAACACCTAAAGCCAAAGAGTTCAAACCGCATCGAGTCAGTTTCTGTTGAGACTCACAACATCATGTGTGTGTGTGTTAATTTGTTTACAGTGCTGCTCAATATAATTCCCATACATTGTTCACAGGAGACATTGTTTTCAACTGAAGCGCACCACTGGTGTAAAAGCTCTGCTCACTTTCTGTTCAGCTGGTCAAGTTCGATTTAAAACATCACCGCATTTTCAGGCCTTTTCTTTTCCTCTTCCTGACGACACTGTCCTTTTAAAGACTTTTTGTTATGTGTTTGTATGTTGTTTTGGTGGGAACTTTTTACCCTTCATCTCGTCTCCGAGGTGTAAGTCAGAGTCTTCCGATGTTTTAATGTCCGTGATTATGACGTGACCACTGTGTTAGCGTAGATCAGTGACATGGGCACTCGTCTACCGTACGCGAGTGCTGACTCACCTCGAAAATCGAGCTACGTCAGTTTGGTTTTTGGAATGTAAATAATACTGTCTTCTACTTAATTACATATTGATACTAATACTAGGTGTTGTTCAGTACACAAATGAAAATACTATCGGTACGGTAAAAAAAAAAAAAAAAAAAAGGGCATCACTGTTTTCAGTGGCTCTATTCCCAGAAAGAAATGGACACGTTTGACATTCAGTCCATTTACAAACCTGCACGGCGTATGAGATGGCCAGGCCTGCGTACGCAGCGGGAATCTGATTGTGCATGAAGACAATGAGAAGAGCCACAGCAGTGATCAGGGAGATGCTGATGAGATCCAGACGAACAGCCAACCAGCGCATAGCACAACTGAAGAGGTAGTTAGACGCCTGGTTCGTGTCCAGCAACTCCTGATACCTGGAAAAACAAAGAGGCAGATGGAGACGGAGATGGAGACGGAGACGGAGCCGACACGGTCAGGGCTGGGTCGCATACTGAGGTGTAAATCCTGCCTCACGCACCTCTGCAGGAAGTCCTGACCTCGGCCATAGGCATGGATGGTGGACAGACCCTGGAGAGTGCTGGTGATGTGGGAGGTAAAGGGTGACTGGCTGATGTTTTCCAGCCGCTTGAGCTCTCGAATCAGCACCCTGGACAGAGACAGTTGTCTGCATTAGAGCTTCCGCAGCAGCCAGTACAGTGTGTTGTTATACGAGATGAAGGTTATTTAATGACACATACATATTGTGATGATAATTATATATAGTGGCACTGTCTGTTGTTCCTGGAACTAGTTCTTCTGGTTTAAACGCTAATTAGGTTACTATAATCAGCTCTTATGGTTGGTTCCTGATTGTAGTAATACAAACGTTTCCTATTTGTTCTAGTTCAGTCAGTGAAAACAAACATGTTCTAATACTGTTCCAAGTTCGGATCGGTGATAAGACACATCCTGTTATTTTAGGTGTTGAGATGTTTTGTATTATCAGACTTTTTTTTTTCATTTTCAGTACAGAAACCCCGAGCAGTTCCTGACAAACAGACTCATCCTCCATGAGTTAGTGTTGCAAATACAAACAGAGACAGAGACAGAGAGGTTTGTTTGCCAAAGGTGAGGCATCTTTCGCTCCACTTTTAAACTCCGGGACAGAATGTATGCTGCATGTGAATGACAAGTCTCTCATGAATCATTTGGTTTTTTTTTCCCCCTCATAAGAGCTGAGAGGTGAGAGTGAGCGAGCTGGGGAAGTAAGGCGGCACTTCTTCTTCTTCTTCTTCCCCCTCTCTGCTCCTCTACTCTGCTGTTGCCGCCGCTGCTGCGGGGCTGCGGCGCAGACAAACATGTTTACGCCACCGGGCCTTTTCATTTCACAATTCAATATGGGCTGCTTTAGCAGGGCCCAATTTCATCTTTGATGCTACAGCCATAAATATCCTTTGACACAGTGACATTGTCGGGAACACCAGCTCATATTTGTTTTTCAAAACATCATCATCGTCGCCGTCGTCGTCGTCGTCATCACGAAGGCCTTAGCACTGGAACCACTTTTTCGCTAACAACTGGGAATCTTCACGGTCTTTTAAACTGCGATGCTGCTGTGCTTACCGCAGAATCGGTTGTGTAAAAGTTACGCTGTAAAGATAGTTGACTACAGCCGTTTCAATAATTCAAAGAAAGAAAAATGTAACCGTTTTATAACGTTAAGTCACCTCCATTAGCATCTTTAGCTAACTACACTGCTGTTTCTATGCCAGGTCTTTTAGATGAACAATGATAATTTATGTTAGTTTATGCCTTTAAACTATAGAATTATACTAACTTATACTTAGTTCAGTTTATTTATTTTTTAATTTACTTAGCATAAGTGAATGCTAACAGTTCCAGTTACTGATCTTAGGTCGCGGAACTAGTTCTTTTGATAAGAATGCAAAGTACCTGTTATCGTTTCAAGCTCCAGGTACTGACTCTAGTAATGGGAATGCAAATTCTAAACTTTAAATGAATTAGCTTAACTTTGAGTTTTTAACTCAAGCATTAACTCGATCTTTGAATTCAATAATTGCATTATATAATACAGCATTAAAATGTTTTTTCCATTTCCCTAATTTATTTTTCATTCCTCTGCCTTTTCTCGACACACAATATCACATCATGGTCTAAAACGGCATGAGCACATATGTATTCTATTCATAAAACAACACGCTGCCATACAGTCTGTTTTATATCTCTCAATCTAAAAAAAAACAAACAAAAAAAAACAATAATACGAGTGCTCCCGTTTCCTTATCTATCAGACGCAGGAAATAACTACACCCTGCATTTATTTCCCCGGATACCTGCAGGCTCTTACTCCCCCCTCAGCGGATTCACACTTTTATTGCACACATCACGGCAAAAACCGTAAATAATGACTAAAAGCAGAGAGTCAGCGGCAACAACACCGAGACGCTTAACATAAGAGAAAAGCCACGAGAAGCCGATCGATCTCCAATAAGAGGAGGATTATCGCTGATCATCTTTCCGCCGTCTCCTGTCCCTCTTTACTGAAGGCGACTAACGTGAAAATCATCAGCTGACGGAACGTTATCGAGCACTTGTTCAATCAACGATCGGTGAGTCAAGAGTCGAGTCAGAACCGTTCTGTCGTTCCAGATTTCTTAATAAGACCACATAAAAGTGCTGCTGATTATCAGGTTAGAAGATCGGGTTTGGACGCAACGTGGAATTAGCGTTTTAGTAAACATGAACTGAGTGATCTCACCTGGACACACGATTGACGACACAGAGGAAAATTCCCAGCGGCACGATGGATACGAGGAACCAGGGAAAGATGATGCCGACCATACCCAAACAAAACAGGACGAGAGTGAGGTTCTGGAGGAGCATCTCGGCCTGCATGGTCAGACGCACGTCCACTGTGCGAGAGAAGCAAAACCCAGGTTGGTCAAAACATAGTAAAGTTCTGGAGCTAAATGTAAAGAAACAAAAATGAAATAAATCACCCTGCCAGCCACTAGATGGCACTTTAGCTGACTGGTGCAACTTATACTCTGAAGTGACTTAGTTATGTTTTTTTTTTCACTATGCATTTTTTGGCTGGTGCGACTTATAGTCCGGAAAATACGGTGCTACCTTTTCAACTGTTGATGATTAAAGATGATGTTTTCTTTTGGGCCACAATAATTGAACCAAGTCTCTACAGTGGTTAAAAACCCCATCCTCACCTTCATCCATGTCTCTTGAGAAGCGGGTCAGGATTCGACCCAGAGGTGTGGTGTCAAAAAAGTGCATTGGGCTGAGGAGGAGTCGGTGGAAGAGGCGGTCATGGAGCGTCGACGCTGCCTTCATGGTGCACTTGAAACAGACACAAAAAGAGAACTGTGAGCCACGACTGTGAGCCTCTCCGATGTTTTCTGCCTGTCAAAACTTCATGCGTAACGAGCTTGTGATAAGCCGACACGCAGATCACGACCCGGAGCTCTGGAGACGTCTCAGCAGCTGGACAGAAATGACAAGTGGCAGCAGAGAACAAATGGCATCTAATAATGGAATATTTAACACTCCCACTGATCTCATCACAGCTGGAGGTAAAGAAGATTAGCCACGTCTGAGGAAATGACTTAATTCCGCCGGGTCATGTCCTCAGACGGAGGAGGTGACCTCGGTGACAAAACATCAGGACGGGTTAGGACTGAGACAGAAGACAAACGGCCTGAGTGACATTGGCAGACACGGGGGACAAACCCAAAATCCTAATCTTTGTCTATCAGCTAACATTTGTCGTGTCAACATATTTCCCGGCTAACTTTTAGATGCCTTTGTTGAGGGAGGACAGACAGAGGGACGTTCGATTTGTCTTTGCTAATATTTAACACACTGACATCAAGCTATCTTTTTAATTTTTTTTTTTTTTTTGCTTCGTTACTCTTAGCCTTAACTGAAACTTTTTGACACAGACTTCCATTATTTCAGTGCTATTCTTTTGTCGATCTAATTTTGAACTATTTAGCGACCGTTTAGCTAACAATTATCACTCTCTGCCTTATTTTGCTCACCTGTTGGTAAACTTTAAGCCACCTTAGATCAGGGGTGTCAAACTTATTCTGGTTCACAAGGACTGGGCTGGACCAGTACAATCACAACATAATTAACTCTAAATAACAATAAGTAATTTTTCTTCATTGTTTTAATACAAATAAGTTAAAGTACAGTAGACATTTCTTATCATTTATATTTAATGAAATATAATTTTTCCTGAACAGTGTTTGCATATTTTTTTTATTTTCAAAATTCTTTTAGCGGGCCGGTTTTGGGCCACGGACCGTATGTTTGACACCCCTGCCTTAGTTGTTATAGCTTTTTCAAATAACATGTTCAACAAAGAAACTTTAAACCATGGTCATTTAAAGCTCTGGTCATGGAGATTTCACTTATTTCCCTGTCATTTTGTCCCTGATCTCCAGCTAATATTTGACCCTGATTCACACATTAATCTCGTGCCAGTCTGTAGATAAAATCTGTTCGTGGTCAGATGAATGGAACTGGCCCTGAGGCCTCAAATAATATTAAATTAAAAAAAAAAAGAATTTTTTTTTTTTGAAAGTTAGATCCCTAGGACGTAATAAACTGCTATTTTATATCACATGTAAGCAGGAGTTGTTGTTTCATCCAAGTTCAAATGTCATTTATGTGACTTATTTAAGTGCATTCGTTCTGAATGACCTCAATGACTGAAACTGACCACACGAGGCAGCAGCAGACCAGCAACTCCTGTGTGCACGGTTTACAAACTTCGGTTTTAAGTCATAAAATAAAGTATAAAATAACGTTTCTCAGACAACTTTTTGTAACCTGGTGCAAAAGATATCTTAGAATTATTTTTTTTTTCACTGAATGATATTGCTAATATTGTTTCACAGTTGGATCATTTTAAAATATTCTGCTAGCCATTAGCTTCAATTTATATTTTTTTTGTCCTTGACTGTCAGGCTGACATTTACTTAATTTGTTTACCTTATCACACGCAGCCAACTCAGTTATCAATTTCTTTATCAAAATTCGACTAATTCCTGTTTTATTTTTCATATTTAGCTAGTGATTTTTGGCTAACCTCAGTCTAGCTAAACCAGCTTTAGCGAAACTCTTCATATTATTAGTCAACTTTGTGACTAAGACCTAGCTATTTTGGATCATATAAGTATTTTTTTAAATAGTATTTTAAGTCTGCAGTTTGAAAGCTAAACTGTCCCTCATCAAACCCCCCCCCAGTCTTACCTTAACAAAGACCAGACCTCTGATGGTCTTCAGCAGCAGGGCAGCTCCCATTGATATGACGTAGACTGTAGAATAGTAGTGAACGTGTGGGTTGTGTTTCATGCTGTTGCCGTGGATCACCGTGGTTTCATTCTCAGCGATCAATGACATGTTCTGAGGGCAGTTGGAGCAAAAAGTCACAAAAGACACAGCACACACACACAAAAATCATTTCTTTAGCGATCATTAGGAGAAAAAAAAAAAAAAAAACAAACCACACACAGAAGGTCGCTACTGAAAAATCAGTCAAACGGATGATGTTTGCTATTCTGAGCACATTTCTCCTCAGCTGCACATCTGTTTCCTTGTTTTTAATTAAGTTCACCGTACTGTCGTTACTCTCTCTAATCACACACACACACACACACCTTCAGTTTAAGGCTGCCTCCTACAGCATTTCTGTTCACCGAAGCGTTGTTCGCTGTTCTTTTACTACACGGGACGGGAGAGAAAAAAGCTGTCAGGACTCACCCCGCTGCCCTGTCTGATCCAGTTGCTCAGCCACCAGTTGCTAAAGGCCACACTTCCGGTAGTGGACAGGAAGAGGAAGAGGTTGATGAAGAAGACCAGCGGACCCCCTGCTGCTCTGATGTAGGCCAGGTACACCGACCAGGACACGGCTCCACAGCCCTTTTCTTCTGCTTTCATCAGTTTCTCTGAAGGAGGGAAAATCACGGGTTAGGTTATCTGGTGTTGTGTTGGTTTCTGATCTCGTCTAGTCTGGTCTGGTTTAGACTAGTGTCAGGTTTTCCACAACTTTTTTCCATTCATTTTTGTGAGCATGATGAAGGAAGAAAATTGCTTTAACCAGATGTCTGTTTTAATGGGTTTGGTTGAACTTTACTTTCCACACATTTAGAGTCTTTGGTTCATATGGATCATTTACCAGTCAGTCATTTGCAATATTTTGTATTATATTGTAT
>NC_024321.1:2006068-2011945 GCF_000523025.1 Cynoglossus semilaevis
ATATAATATAATAATTATATATTATATATAATTATATATATAATATAATAATATAATATATATATTATATAATATATATATAATATAATATAATATATAATAATATATAATATTATATTATATTTTTTATTATATTGCAATATAGTTTGCAATATTTGTGCAATGTTTTGACCATTTTAAAAATAGGTTTAGGTTATAATAATAATTCTATTGGTAACTTTGGCTTTATTTTATTGTTTGATCCACTTTTTAAAAGTTAAATCGGATCAATCTGTGGAAATGGCTTCTAGCAGCAAGTGGTAAAAACTCTCATCTTTGTTTAGCATAACAATGACTGAAATCACCACCAAAATTGCACATTTCTAACCATCCACTTTCTTTCCCTGCAATTTAGTAAACACCATTAACTACTTGTTAATCCTAAAATCTTTTTAAGTCTTCTTAAGACTTTTGACTTAAGAGATTTACCTAGCAACTGTGAGCAACGATAGTGCTAATAACGCACTTCCCATGTCTTTTTGTCCTACGCTATTTTTTGAGTAGCTATTGTTTTATGGCTTCAGCTATTTTTGCTCATCATTTTGGTGAAAATCAATAATCCCCATCTGTAGCCCTACATCCTCGTTGATCGTCCGGCATGTAACAAATATACACCGTCTTAATATAACGTGCCCTACATGGAAAAGGACATGACGGCGTGTCTGACATCAGATGAGTTGAAGTGAAACAAAAAAGGAGGATATTTCTGTTTAAAGCTATTGTTAGAGAAGGAAACAACACCCGACTGACTTTTGTGAGGAGGAAGAAAAGTGTCAGAGTCCTCACCTCCGCCTTTGCTTTCCATCTTGGGTCTGATCTTAGCAACATCAACATCTCCGCCACCACCACCTCCTCCTCCTAAAGCGTCAGCGGTGTCTTTACTCGTCCTCTGATGGTGGTTCTTAAGATTCTTTCTCATTACGTCCTTAAAAAAAAGAAAGTCATTGAGCGTTAAAAAAAAGGAATTAGTCATTAGCCGTGTGTTGCTGTTGGTCATCTTTGAAGAAATTGTTTGAAAATCTGGGTAGTTTTTAAACTAAAACTGAGCTAATTTCTTCCAATTTCTTATTTTACGTACTTTTTATTTACATCCTTTACATTCATTTTTTTTCCTAGCAGTCCATACAGAAACTACATTTTTCAGACTCTTTGGCTACATTTTACATCATTAAAGTAATTCATTTCACCTTCTTACAATCTTATTTGAAAGGTAAACTCAGGTGAAACCTAATAGTTACCGTTTTGTCCCATTTCTACTCTACGTTTTAATCCACTGAGCTTTATCGTTTTGATAAATTAATTTACTCCTGACCTATAAATGAATGCAGAAATAAATATTTGAAAGACCTTGTGAATACATTAACATTTCCAGCCACTGTTTCCGCCTTTCTTAGGTGATGAATTATTCAGTTTGTGTCACAGTTTGTGACAGTGGATGTTTTTGTGTTGTGATTTAATAATAATAATAAAAAAACTGATCTTGTGACCCCTGGTGTGACCCCTGGTGTGACCCCTCACCTCCTGCTTGATGCTGCTAAACAAGGCAGCGTAGTCCCGCTCTTTGGCCATCAGCTGCTCATGAGTGCCGTGCTCAGCGATCTGTCCATCCTTCATCAGCACAATGTCGTCACACTCGGGCAGATACTGGAGGATTTCAAAAAAAAAAAAAAAGAGAGACATTTACTACAAAGGTCACTGACCTATTTCAGAGCAAACCAAAGGATTGAGAAAAACCACAGTGGGTTTACCTGCAGCTGGTGAGTGACGAAGAGTATGGTCTTCCCTTTGGCCAAACCTCTGATGGCTCTGTAGAAAACGTGAGCGGCCACACAAGCGTCCACAGCGCTGAGCGGATCGTCCAGCAGCAGAATGGAGCGATCGCTGTAGAGCGCACGAGCCAGGCTCACTCTCTGACGCTGACCGCCACTCAGGTTTGCCCCCCTCTCTCCAATCTGAGAAGGAGAAGAAAAAAAAAGTCTTAATTATATATTTTATTTGTCTAAATTAATAAAAAAAAAATTTTGATTTTCAAACAGACACCTCTGTCATGTCTCCATACGGAAGTTCAGCCAGATCCTGGAGAAGACAACAGGCTTCCAGGACGGCGTTGTATCTGAAGTGATGGAGGACACGTTTTAAAATATAGTAACAGTCCCATCCAATTGTATCACTGTTTCATCACACTAAAGTCTTATATAAATATAAAGAGAAAGCAGGTGGCTTTGGATTGGTCCATTATTAACTACATATTGACACAGAGCCATAAATGGTTTAAAATTCACAATTTTAAATGTGAATTTAATGCAAAAAACCTAAACAAAAACATATTGCACCTGAATGTTAAAAAAAAGGTTACAATAAGAACTGCCTTAAGTTAGCAAATAGCTAAGAATGGAGCAAAAACAACTGGAAGTTAGCTCAAGGATAGCTATAAGAGAAAAATTATTGTAGCTAAATGGTTAAAAATGTAAGAATAGTTCATTTTTTTTATAAATATTAAAATAAAAGTTAGTTCCAGAATGACAAATATATATAATATATTACTCTGCGAGAGAACATCCAGTTTGGAAATGAATTTGACGAGCACAGGTGAGATGAAAAAAAACAAACCAAGTAACCTGAGGTTTGTTCACAAAAAAGATATCTTTAAAAACTGGCTGACTTTGTTAAAATAAAAAAGAGAATTCTTTTTTTTTTTTTATTGCAACAATTTGTTTGCGTTGAGTTATTGTGTATATATATATACATATATATATATACATATATATGTATATATATATATATATATATATACACAATAACTCAACGCAAACAAATTGTTGCAATAAAAAAAATTTGAATTCCCTTTTTTATTTTAACAAAGTCAGCCAGTTTTTAAAGATATCTTTTTTGTGAACAAACCTCAGGTTACTTGGTTTGTTTTTTTTCATCTCACCTGTGCTCGTCAAATTCATTTCCAAACTGGATGTTCTCTCGCAGTGAGTCATTGAGGATCCAGGCTTGTTGAGAAACGTAAGCGAAGCCAGCACTGACAGAAACATTTCCCTCCAATAAAGTCATCTGTAAAAAAGACAAACAAAACAAACAAAAAAAAAACACAGAGGGTAAGTGACAAAGAAAAACATGTATTATCTTAAAGAAGACATCTGAGGAGCTGTTCTTGTCACTTCTCCTCATGTTCATGTCTGAGTGAGTCTTCTTGGTAAGTCTGACCTGACCCAGCAGAGCTGAGAGTAGAGAACTCTTTCCACTGCCCACACTTCCACAGATCCCAACCACAGAACCCTGAAGAAGCAACGAAAAATACACAGTAGCATTGAGAGAAGGAATTATTATAACAAAATCAAACCGTTAAACAGCCTCATGCTAATTTACTTCACACCAGAAACAACATAACAGTGATTTAGCACAGGAAATGAACATTAGCTAACCTTTCCATCCCAACTCAGAGCTATCTCCCTGGTGACTCTTGGTGCCATGGTGTTTTTTTTTTTTTTTTGCTAACTCTAACTAAGGCCTTGCTTTTTTTGCTTGAGCCAAAATGTCGCTTTCTCTTCAATCTGCTTCTGTTTAAGGTGAGCTACTGTATAGCTATGAAAATGTAAAATTTGAGATCTTACATAGTCATACTTCATTTTGTTGCTTTTTGAATATTTCACAATTTGTTTGTTAATTTTTGTTATAAAAAAAGGCAGCATATCTTTTGTGGATCCTAATATGTTAGCTAATTTTAGCAAGAAAAATCATAACATGTTTTTTAATTAGGACAAACTAGTATTTTCTCTCCACAAATGTTAGCTAATTTTAGCAAGAAAAATCGTAACTTATGTTACAAACTAGTATTTTCTAAGGCTCACAAAATTTAAACTGATTAACTGTGAAAATTAAAATCCAACTTTAACAATTCAGTTATCTAACTAAAGCTCCACGTATCGTTGCTCAAACACAGTCACATGTTGTTTCCCGTTAACTTTAAGCTTTCACTTCTCGCTAATGCAGAAACATCTTTGATTGTCTAAGATGTGCTAGCTTTAGAAAAGTTTCACCGATCTGAGATAACTAAAATAAGACGATCAAAAACAATAGTTTTTATGTGAAGTCATGCTAATTTTATAGGATTTTAGCTTAGTTCTCTTCTTCCTTTGGACCTTTACTAAAATGCATGCGAATTGTACCTTCCTGATGTTGAGGCTAATGCGGTGCAAGGTCTTCTGCAGCGGTGGTCTGATGCTCTGGGTAGAAGAGATGGTGCTCTGTGGACTCTCCTGCTCCATGTTTGTCAGGAGACTTTGGGCGTTTGGAGTCTCCTTGTTTCCTTTGTCGTCCTCTGTGGAGATGTACAGACTGAGCTTCTCTCTGCGAAGGACGCGTTTCATCCCTCCTCCTTTCTTCGGCTGGTTCTTATTCTTCTCATTAGGAGGAGCTTTCATAGCTGGAGCTCGAGCTTTTTCCCAGGCTAGCGTGGCAGCCTGGAATTCTACCGAGTTTCTAGGATCCTCCAGTTTGGTGGAAACAACCTCTCTGTCGTCCATCATGAAAAGTTTCTGCGGAGAGATTTGATTTGACTTTAGACATATAATAGCTGATTTACCGCTAACAATACAATTTTAAAAAAAGCTAGTGGTAGACGGCACATATCTTTCATTAGTATAAATCCCCATGGCGCACCACCAAACTATCTCACAAAAGGTATATGTTAAGAAACATAATAATCTTGTAGTTTGTATTTACTCACAATTTACTAAAATTCTGAACTGTTTAGTTGAAGACGGCGTTGCTTTACTCGCAGGAATTGAAGAAAGACACTCACAAAGATCTTCAGATCTTCATTCATAATTCAGTTATAACCTATTATAACCAATGTTTGCTTATTAGGATAAACTAGAATTTTCTACGGCTCACTAATTTAAACATTAACTGTGAAAATTAAAATAAACTTTAAACGATGCAATTAACGATTTCAGTGTACCGACGTTTCTGATGCAACTCATTGTTGTCTGCGAAACAGGCGTCATAGATACTTAATATTTTCCAAAGTTAATCAAATGTTAACCTTAAATGACCAAAATAAATACTGCATTTTATTTTTAACTGCACCAACTTTTCTGGAAAGCCATTTTGCACAATCCGTGGTTTTTGCAGATGTGCTGTTGTGTAATGTTCCTAAAGAAGTGTCACAGCTGTGATAAAATCGTCACCCAGTACCTGGGAGAACACGATGACCCTATTATGTAAGTGACACCAGAATTGCTGAAAATCACTTCAAACCTTTCCGCTGCGTCGTTGGCAGAAAGGCAGGAATGTTCAACAGTTCCAGTGTCTGTGAAAACACCTGTCACCGGAGTGCGACTTTCAGCACGTATTTGTAAAAATCATACTCCGACAGAGTGATTCACCGTATGTGTGTGTTTTGAACATTTGCTGTAAAAGAGTTCAACTGTTACTAAGCCGAATCACACTTTTTTTCCCTTATTGAAAGCAAGGGAGCAGGGAGTAATACCAAAGATAATAAACAGTACCAAAAACTATACAGAATTAGTACCAAGTACCAGGACCTGCTAATACAGTTTGTAGCCCCTGTAAAAGTACCTAAAAGGAGTACTTGGTCAAAAGATTACTGCATTGTTAATGATTCTATTAATATCATCATTATATTTTAAATCCGGATGCTGAACACAAATAAGTCGTGTAAATGACACTAAAACGGTCTGCTTCGTTACCTGAAATCTCCTGACGGCCACGGCTCCCTCCGACAGTGACCTCACCGCCAGCGGCGTCACTTTCAGAGCGAACGTCCTAGAATTGAAGACAGCCACTACTGTGAAAGCCCGAGGCAGA
>NC_024321.1:2011967-2012518 GCF_000523025.1 Cynoglossus semilaevis
AAATATGTCCGGAAATTTAACCTTTATTTCTAAACAAGTTAAGAAATAAAAAACAAAAGTAAAAAAAAAAAAAAAAAAAAACATACGTTGATTTTCCTTTAATAAAGAAAACATTTTAATATGGTTGACCTCCACTTTACCTCATGTTCTGATTGGGTCAAAACTAAAATAATTTACCCGCTCCATTTTATTTACTTATAACTGCTGAAGGGGAAGGTGTGAGAGATTTGTCTTCTTTTTTTTTTTTCCTCTGCCAGTGACTCATTGGTTGTTGAACTCAAATATTACAAATAAGTGTCTCGAAATAGCAGCTCATAAAAACTAGGAAAGTCACTGTGTATACAAATGGAAGCAGTAAATACCTCAGCTGCAGTGAGGTCATAGCCCAGCGCCATGTGCAGAGTAAACGTGCACACGCTGGCTATGACCACGACAATGGGAGCCACGCCCACTGTGAGGCTCTGGACCAGGCCGGCCCTCTCCAGAATTCCTCGCTCTTCTGAACGAACCTCTGTGGAAACGAGACACCTGACCATGAAAAACTGGAAACT
>NC_024321.1:2012602-2047192 GCF_000523025.1 Cynoglossus semilaevis
GCCTCCTGCTTACTAAGGTGATAGGTTAAAGCAGTGTTTCTCAGTTATTTTCTGCCATGCCCCCCCTAGGGGACAGAAAGTTTTTTCACCTCTTTGAATCGAAATACTATTTAGCGCCTGGTAATATTTATTTATTTTACTGTACAAACCACTGTATGAGTGGCTGGCAGCAGCATGCTGCATACGACCCCCTGATTATTAAAATAAATTAATAAAATGGGCTGCAATGCTGCCATCTAGTGGTTTTCACTTTCACATACAGCCGTTTTTCCCTAAAACTATTTTTAGAGCACAGCTCATTTGGCATCGGGTTTTCATTATCAGAGGAAATCGGACCATAACGATTTTTACAGATATTACACAACTTTGCTAATATCGACTAGACATCCCTGTATTTATCGCATCTGTAGAAGTAAGTAAACGTTTCCAGAATTGTTTTTTTGTATATAAAACTGCATCACTGCTGCTGCAAAAAAGGTTCTTCTCCCTTGATGACTTGTCACCAAAGTAAATTATTGACTACCCAGGAAGTTCATCCTGGGAAATGAGACTTGTCCTTTCATTGAACTGCTATGATAACACTGACCTTAAATCCGTTCTCATTAAGCTGCTAATTAGAGTTTTTTTTTCCCGGCGACGTCGCTTATAATCAAGGCTAAATTTAATCTCTTCACTTCAAGGTTAATTTGCGCAATGTCTGAGGCAATGTACAGTTTCTTAAATGACTTCTTCTCCAATGCCCGAAATAATGATGAAAGGGGGCAGTGACTGTGCAGGGTTTCTCCATCAGGACCATTTTCCCCTTTAAATCCTGTTTAAATGATGCAGACGGGGCTCATTTTCCTCCTCCCTCCCTTAATTAGAGACTATAATGTTATAATAACAATTAATGTTCTCTCAACCCGATTTATAGCTGACTGGTGCGGTTTGTATAACAAAGTATGTATTTTTTTTTTCGTTTTATTATTTTGTACACCTATAATGTATGTTAATTGTAAGGAGCAATTTTGCTAATATACACTTGTTCATTGCAATTCTTTATTTTAATTTTGTTTGATCTATGTGTGTTTCCTACCCTGTTTCTATATATTGAAAAGTTACAAATAAAAAAAATATACATATATAAATATATATACACATATATAAATATATATATACATACATATATAAATATATATACATATATATATAAATATATTTATACATACATATATATGGAATTATAAATATAGAATTAAAACTGAGATCAGTTTCTGACTTATCTTCAAATCTATTTCATGTGAACTTAACACAAATATAAGGTTAAAAATGTTTTTTGTCACTTCTATTCCTTTTTGCTTAAGGTTACCCAAATATATTTAAACCAGAAACTTGCCACATTAGCAACATTTTTAAAATGAAGACAAAATAACAAAAGTACGTATAAAAAAAATACATATGTAGTAACAAGTGAATTATGTATAAAGGTCCATATTGTTTTTTATTTGGAGGAGCAATAAAAATGATTTATTCTTAAATGATTCGATTTGACAATAACCAATTAGGATAATTGAATATTAACTTATATATTTAATGTAAATTTTAAAGGGTATATTTCTTGTTTTTAACCGCCATCACCGAGGGTCACGCGATCATGTTGTTAAGCGGCCGAGTAACAGCACCAAGTCAGTCACTCACTTTGAATGTTCCGCGTGAAGGCTTCCTCCCAACAGTACATCTTGATGAACTTTATGCAGCTCAGGATCTCGTTCATCAGTCTCACGCGCCGGTCAGTCACTGTCACGCACTTTCTGCGGAAATACGCGGTCATCCTGGACGCCAGCATCTGTGCCGACACAGAGGGCACACAGGAAATGATGACGAGGGGGAAATAAGTGTCGAAGAAGGAAATGAAAGCAGACACAATCACATTAGACGGAGCTGCAGACTGGTGCAGGGAAGAGAGAGAGAGAGAGCAGCTGATGAATGCCTTTCACATCAGAAACGCAGTCAGTGGTCGTCAGGATTCACCTCAGACTGAGAGTGAATTAAAAAGAAAACAACAGCCAGTAATTTGACAGGAGATTGATAACCGGGCTGTTGCGACGCTTTTCAAATGTGCTGCTCTTGTTCAAAAACTCCATAAATTAATCAGTCAGTATTTGAAAATGATGCTCAGACCTAATCTTATCTGTAATAACTTTTGAGACTATTGAGTCAACAATAAAGTGCGTTAGCTAAAAGTAGATTCACACCACTAAACTTTCTTCCTTCCACAACCTTCTCCAAAGTCCAGACTCAAAACAAAAAAAAATCTTTATTTTTCCTTTTTTTATGAAATCAAGGCCAAAAGTCTTACCATAGCGGGATAGAAGACAATGAAAATGGCGGAGCCCACCACAGCGGTGGGGCCTAGGAAGTAGGTGGTGTAGGTCAAACCCAGAATGCCAACTATGGGCCCCCCGACCAGGAGACATCCCGCTGATGCAGCTTCGTACAGACGCTGACCATCACTGGAGCAGATGTTGATCAACTGAGAGAGAGAGGGGAGACGGAGGTCGATGTTACAGACGATACGCAGTGAAGGAAACGCTGTGTGATTTTATAAATGCAGTCATTTTACTCCCTTATTCGCTTGTTGGGCAGGAACAATGTCTCTAATTCTCTATAATAACAAATGTGAGACCTTTCTCTTTTCTCCCTCTGTAGGTGGAATCACACATTAATCTCCATCTCCTTCCTGTGTGTTTTGCGCAGTGGAGCAGGATTTTCTCAGCCCATTTTTCATTTACATTTCCCCCCCCCCACCTACCTCTCCAGGTCCGACGTCTTTCACGCTGCGCAGACGGAGGATTTTATTGAAGGCAAAAGTCAGAGCTGCTCCTCTGAGACGAGCCGCCGTACGATAGTTAATGGCCCACATGAAAGCCAACGACCAGGAGCGAATCAGCTCCATGAGGAAGATTCCGGCCACTAAGGCCAGACCGTAGGACAGCAAAGAATCTGCTTTCTGGGAGTACTCCAGCAACGCTCGCACCAGCAGAGCCTGGGAATAAAGGTCAGAGGACGGAAGAGAGGGACAGAAGAGAAGGTTAGAAGAATCTGAATAGAAAAAGAAGCAGAATTAAATAAAAATAAATCACCAATACTAAAATGATCCAACGGCTCTTTTTTTACATTTGGTTGAACTTTTCTGCCTCTTACACATTAAACATTTTTCACTATATCACAATACTCCATTAAACCCTTTACATTTGTTATATTTTTAAATGATGCGACAAAGTTTTTTTTTTTAAAAAAACATACTATAAGTACATTCACGTATATATTTTTGTAGTATTACAACTAGGAATGGCCTGATGCGACGCTCAGGATCGGTACGGGTCCGATATTGTTCCAAATTTTAGGATGGAACAAATGGAAAAAATGGAAAAAAAAAAAAACACTATAGCCTGTCCGATCCTATATCTCAGACGTAACTTGACACATCACGCTCTAAACAGAGACACTATGTCCTCAGCAAAGGCATGATGGAGGAGAAAACAAGGTATTGGATTGATATCTGTATCCGCAGACACGCCAAGTATTAGTATCGGACAGGAAGTAGCTGTATCGAGCCATCCCTAATTACCAAGTGTGGCATTAATATTGAAAAATGTCAAGAAAAATACGTAAAAATTAAATTTAGCTTCAAAGAGTTGGTGGACATTAATGTTCACCGTTGTCCTCACCAATATTAATCGGTCTACAGCCGCTCACAATCCAGGTCGTCAGCAGCAGAATTACTTACTGCACTGCTCTCTGTGGGGCCGGTTTGACGAAAGCCAGACGTAAGACGTCGAAGACGTCGAAGACGCTGGGCGTCAAGATAATATTTTAAGCTCAAAGTACTTCACTTAAGCAAAAGCTCCGTACTGCAGTTTTTATGCAAATAACATGCACGTGTATGGACTGTGTATTAAAGGAACAACTAGTGGACGGACGGTGGAATTACAGGACGTACAGTCTGTATCATCGAGGTACGCTGAATTTTTCATTTTGATTTTGAACTAATTAATTTTGTTAATTTTTTTGAGACTTACACCTCTGAAAACAGTTCAATATTTCTCTTTTTTTATATAATATCTAAGGTTTTTACCAAACAAGCACCACTGCTATTATCAGGTTATTATACACTAAAGTTGACTTGTTTTAAGTTCAACACATTTCAAGAGTTGTGAAATAGTGTTTAGTACCGTACGACAAATAACCGTATCTTTAAAAATGTAAATGACTTGTTTGACTCCTGAATTCCTTATAAAAAGTTGCAGCTCCGCAATAAACAATCCCAAGCAAAACTAACTGTAATTAAATATGACAGAAGAACATTAAAAAAAAAGAAAAGAAAAGAAAAGAAAAGCAAGAACACAGACAGAGGAAATGCCAGTGACAGAGATAAACAGGGAATGAGGAAATTGGACAGGCTGTGATTAAAAGACGAGACACCTGACAAATGACAAAATGCAAACGTTCATTGTTCCGTAACGCCGAGTCAGCAACACACGGACTAAAGCACAAAAGAATGTCGTTTGACAAGGTCCTCACGATATACAAGAGTTTAATCCAGTGCACGCTCTCTGGGCTTGGTACAGGGTGTGCTTGCATGTGCAGCGACTGCTAAATAAGCTGCTTACAACACACGTGTGCATCAACGGTTCCGTGTATGTTTCAGTCGTTTCTGTTATTTTCTGCAATACTTTCTTTGAGTTAACATTCAGGTAATTTATTGACCCCCCCCCCGAAGTAGCTCTGAGTTTCAAAAAGGTCTAAACTATCATTTGGGATCCCAACAGTACTCACAGGCCCCACGAAGCCCGCCACCATCGTGATGAGGAGGGAAAAGATGGCCACCAGCATCCGAGTTTGGCAGAACCTCCAGAAGACCCTGGACAGAGATGCTCCCTCTCGACCGCGGCGCTTCAACTCATTGTGCCATAAAAATTCAAGCCTGGAAAAAAATGTAAAAAAAAAAACAAAAAACTTTGAAGATCCTACGCCACAACATTTTTTATTATTTGTAAGAGGCTGTTATATGCAGACAAACTGCACAAACAGCTGTTCATTTGCAAGTTATGCAAACTGAGGCAGTGCGGCTCATTCTGTGGAGCCTGGATGAGCCCGCGGGTCGTTTCTTTCTAAATGAAGTTTATTAAAAACGACAGAATTAAAGCAAACGAGAGTGATCAAATAATAAATAATGAAATACAATTTGAATAAAATAACAGAAAGACTTCAATCAGAGAACAATAGCAACGTCAACAAAAAGACTCCCCAAAAACTCAGCAGGGGATGAAGGGAGTCTTACGGGCCAATCTCTGCCTTTAAACAAAGGTGAGCGCTCACATAAAAGTAAAGGTGACCTAAAATGTACAATCATAAAATCATAAAATGCACGATTACATTTCAGAAAATGTTCCTTTAAACATTTTTTCGAGATGTGCTAATGCACTTTTATGTGCTGCATAAAGCCCCTTGAAGAGAGCTGAATATCCGGTCGGACGTATGCATCAAAGCTAATGAGTCCATAAAGCAGCAGCGGAGCAGCTGCGGAAAGTCATTTACGCCTTAATGACTTTATTAAAAACGTATCACAGACAGACAGAACATTAAGAGCAGCAGACTTTCACGCAGCCTTAATCACTAGTTTAACTCCAATTACGCTGAATCGAAGAAATTACAATTATTAGCAAATTTGGGGACCGGGCTCATCTCGAATCGGTGGGAATGAGACGCTTCTCGTTGTGAAGACGATATCTGACGAGGCTGGATCTCATCTCAACGGGGAGTTAGGGACAGTTAGCAACATTGTGAAAGCGGAATCCGAGCAGAGCTCTTGTGTTGGGTGGAGTGATTAGCCCACTCAAAGTGGCAACGGGCCATTCTGCTCAGTGCTCCCCTTAGATTGCACCCACTTAAATTTAAATATCCCTCGCTTAGCTAGCAAACTTATGCATGTTCATGGAATTTTTAATCATAAATATTAACTTTAATTGTTACGTCAAGTTACAGTTCAAAGCCTGATAGATTTACCAAAAATGTATTTAAGCACTAAGAAAATATATATAGCTATATTTGCTAATAGCAAACTAACCAACAAGAACCAGCCAAACACTAACAAGGCAAGTCTGTACTCGGACAAAAACAGCAGTCCAGTTACTCCGCTTCATTTGGCTTAACTCTAGCCCTGCTTAAGAGTCGGTGTTTCCAACATGTGTGTCCTTCACATTGCACCGCACCTGACAAGCACCACCATAAGTGTCAACTCTCCCAGGCTGCTTTTCTCATCCCCTCCCC
Source organism: Cynoglossus semilaevis (assembly GCF_000523025.1). Taxonomy (NCBI): domain Eukaryota; kingdom Metazoa; phylum Chordata; class Actinopteri; order Pleuronectiformes; family Cynoglossidae; genus Cynoglossus; species Cynoglossus semilaevis. Next base: position 2,018,915 of record NC_024321.1, read on the forward strand.
TCCCCACCTCTCCGCCAACACCCCCTCTTATCACCACCACCACAGCAGGTTGTGAGGAGTTGTATAACCGGCACCTGCTATGTAAACAGAACATAACGTCCCAGCTAGCTCTGCATACCCAACACTCTGAAAAGTGTGTATCTCAGTCTCGTGGGTTTCTGTTTCTTCACCCAGAACGTAAGCAGCAGCAGATGCAAGACGAATCTCTTCACCACAACCGCCTCTGTGCAGCTCACACACTGTGTCACCAGTTAACGTCCCCCCCGAGTGTCCACTTCCTCCTATCATCTGCCGAGTCACGACAGCATGACTTGACAGAATGTGAAAAGATGACAAGAGCACCGTTTTTACCAGATTTGACCATTTTGTGTGTTTTTTTTTTTTTATAATGAGTGTTTCTTTTGCAACCATAATTCTTACATATGGCAGCAGTGGACACAGCTGCTCAAACAGAACCGATAACAGACATGTTTGTTTTTGCCAACATAAATTCAGGACATCTGTGTACATAGGAAAAAAACAAAACAAAAACAGGAAGTGTGTTTTTCATCACGAGTGTGTGTGTGTTTGTGTTTGTGTTTGAGATGAGGTTACACCTAAACCACCAATTTCAAAAACAATACTTTTATATTGTTGCCTTAAATAACCTTCATATTGGAGTGTGTGTGTTTGTGGACAAGCACAAAGTGAAGGCGAGTTAGCCCTGGAGCTAATGTTAGCTTCAGCCCTGGAGCAGAGCCTCCCTGTGCTTTTAACTATGGTCGCGGCTCCGAAGCAAGAAAGAGCTAACGTGGCACCGTTCGGAAAAAAAAGCATTTCCGAAGCAAGAAAGAGCTAACGTGGCACTGTTCGGAAATAATAATAAAAAATCTTTCTGTGTAAATATCCCATGTTACGACGTGGACACCTGCGGCTTATAGAGAAGTGAGGGCTATAATGTACAATTATTTTTTTCTTTTTAAATAGACTTAGACTTTCTTTATTGTCATTGCACAGAAACACAAAAAAAAAAGTGAGTCTGGCAAAATGTCGTTGCTTGGCAACCGGAGTACACATTATAAAGTACCCATCTTGTAGGCCATTGTGCTACACATTGAACTAAATTTAGTGGGTGCGGCTTATATTCAGGTGCACTCACACTAGTCCGGAAATTACAGTAGCTTTTCTCTATAGAATTAGATTTGACTTTATGATTCCGAAAGTCACCGTGACTTAAGAAAAACCTGTCCTAAACTTAAGGCACATTAGTTGTCTCCAGTGCTGGGCTCCAAATGTGCTCTGTCAATGACAGCCAAGTGACAGTGAGACACCGAGCAGAGCAGTGCAGGTGGAAGAGTTAATGACATAAGTGCCCCATTCAGGCAGCATAATCTCTAATCTCTGTTATTCTTAGCTCCATCCATCCTGACACAATGTTCCCACGGCAGAGGAGAAAGAGACTGGATGTTCATCTGTGGGAAGTCCCTGCCGAGACTGAATACAAAGTGTACTGTACAAAACACTACCTATCAGGACACTTTTTAAAAATGGTTTCTAAGCTAACATCACTGTGTGGCTTCTCGTTCTCACACTGCTGAAGACACAGCCTTGGACTTGGGCGAAGTTTTTTTTTTTTTTTTCTCCCCCCTGCTGCTGTCTATTTTGCTTGCGTGTGTATATGTGCACGTGTGAAAGAGGATAGGTTCATCAGCAGATCATGTTCACATAAAGAGCAGAGGAAGGTGGAGTTTCTCAATATTTGCTCAAAAGGAAAAACAAACTCAGGGTCAACGTGCAAATGGAACAACTGCGGCGGGAGAAAAGAACAGTCTTTCTCAAATGCCGGTCACGACCTGAGCTGACGCTCAGCTGGGTGTAGCCGAACGTCAACGGAAGGGGAAAATTAATTTCGCATAACGCGACAGATTTAAAACGAATATATATTTTTTGTGACAGGTACGAATCGGGATGCAGTGCAACGGTGACCTCACCTTTGACAGTTGATTTCAGACGCTTCGTGACAGGACAGTCCCCATACATCATCCAAAGACAGACTGGACGCCTTGTAGGCCTTTCGTGCCAGCGGCGACAGCCAGTGCAGAGTCATGAATGAGAAGAGTCCAGCGTTATCGACTGGGTGCTGGTGTCTGGAGCGCACGGGGAGAAGAAGATGTGAAAAAGGGTCAGATGCTGAGAAACTCAGGCAAACACAGGGGTGCGATGTGAGGGAGAAGGTCGATGAGCATCGACAGCTCAGAGGAAAGCAGGGCCTTCTGCAGGGTGAGGCTAAAGTGAATCTCGGTTTCAGTGTTTGAACAGTCATTCACATCACCTTCATGGGAATCTGAAAAGGCGGCAAAAGCATTCAGAGGGAGTTCACAGCGGTCAGCAAATGATCAGACCTGGGAGATATATGTCAACACAGGATAATGTTAGCAAAATTATTATCGTTATTTAGAGTTCAGAACTAGTGGCAACTTTTTTTTTTTTTCAAGAAATCGTTCCAAATTTGTTACAAATTTAGTTGAAAGTTAACGAGAAACTGCTAATAGTAACTTATTTAGACATAAATGTTATGTTATTGACAAGGCAAACCTGTGTTAGCTACCATCAAAAACAAATTCTAGGCAAGAATTCTGCATAAAAAAAAAGCTGTGCAAAAATGATAAACTTCAATGATAAGGAGATAAACTTCAGCCAGAAATATAATGATCTGGATTAAAAACACTGGCAAACAGACAAAGAAATAAAAAAGAGGTGCAGCAGCTGCAAGTGTCGATAAAACTGCAGCAGAGTCATTGGAAAAGCCTACAGAAAAAAGATGAAAACAAACAAACAAACAAACTGGAACAGACACTAACACAGCTGTTGGTGAAGGATAACTCTCATCACTTATTATGACTTATTATGATTCCTGAGATGAGGCCTGTTCATCAAACAGGCAACAAAGAAGACAGGAACCAACAACTCAGGGATTTATCACGTTACATTTAAATCGAACAAATCCAGACAAACTGACCCTGTTTGTTCTATACGGTGTCTGTCAAAATATGTCAGGCTTCACGCATATAAAAAAAGATGTAAGAAATAAGAAATGTACTTGTGTGTGATTCTGAAGGGCTTCAGGAGCTGCAGACTCTGTCTGTATCGCCCTTGTCTCTTTGGACCTCTGTCCACTGATGTCTCCACCTCCTCCTCCTCCTCTTCCAGCTCTGGCAGCAGCTGTGGCGAGGACAGAGGGAGACCCTCTACCCGTCCTGCTGCTTCCAGAGCATCAGGATACATGCTTGATTTTCTACAGAAAGAGAGAGAGAGAGAGAAAAAAACTCCGTAATATAATCCAAATAGTACAAAACAGACACGAGACACGAGCCTGGATTACAATAAAGTACGGAGATGTGTTTTATCTCTAAGGGATAAAAAAAAACTGTCAACAGCCCTTAGTGTTACTTAAAACAGTCGCAACTAGTTTTTGACCAAATGTTTGAACAGTAGAGGGCTCAACTAGAAAAACTAAAAACGGATTACGAACAGTAATCTGTTTGTGTTCCCTGTTTCCCCTCACAGATGCACATGATGCTAAGATATTTAAACTGCTCCACTTGAGGCGGACTCCTCTCTGACCAGGAGTCACCCGCGAGCACCCATTGGATTGTATTTTTTTTTTTTCTATGAAAAAAACATTTTAAGCTTTAATGTCTCTGGGGCAGATTCCTCAATGATTTAAAAGTATTCAACTCTTTTACTGTTTCGATTATTTCCAGATACTCTATTTTGTATTGAACTTGACCCGAGAATAACTGTTGAATGTGGACGTCACTGTTTCTATTTTAGTTGGGGGGAATAAAAGTACACCGTATTTGGCTTCTACTGACTGTCTCTATGCCAGGGGAGTGTGAGAGAAGCCGGAGTGCTGCTGCTGAATCACACTCTGGGTCTCAAGACAGATTTAAGAATGCCCTTTCTCACAGGTCACAGGTCTATCTGTGGTCCGTTACAAAAACTGAAGAGCCTTTCTATTTAAAGAGGAGCGGCGGCCGAGGTGACACCCGCGCTGCCACTTCCACTCAAACATTGTCAAAGAGCCTTCTATGGCAAAACTCCACGACTGGGGTCAGTCTGACTCAGTGAAGTGTGTCTGAAAACAGAAACTGGTGACTGAGGTCATGAAGATATGACGGACTTACAGAAGAGTATGGCACAGAGTCTGACTGAATGGTTCTCTCTGCACTTTGTGACTCTATACGAAGAGCTACTTGTTTGATACAGACTTCCTCAACAATGTAATAATATTTGTTCTAGGACAGGCATGGACAAACTAAGGCCCGGGGGCCGGATGTGGGCCGTTCAGCTTTTTAATCCGGCCCGCCAAACTTTTCCAAATTATATGATTTATAATATCATAATACTTCCGGCTTTTCCCTGCAATACCCTTGTTTCCCCAATAGATGGCGTAGAAAATGATAAATGCATTTTAGCTAATTATCCTTTATGCATGTCTTTTACATGTCATTTTTCCTCATTCACAGGAACGCTCCATCTCTCTGCTCCTGACCCGGCCCCCCTGTTCAATTTTAGGACCAATTGTGGCCCGCGAATCAAAACGTTTGCCCACACCTGTTCTGGGACATACAATAGCACACACTCTTTTTACCATCGTCACTGCAGTCATTTGCATATCACTGCAAGTTAAATACAATAGCACACACTCTTTTTACCATCATCACTGCAATCATTTGTTTAGCTGATCCCGAAAGCACAGTGACAGTACAATTGTTGACCCTCTTGTTGACCATGTGCACCTTGGGTAGTCCACGGGGGGCTACCAGGTGCCCCGAGCACCAGACTCTTCAATCTCTCCATTTTAATGTGCCAAAAAATGACCAGGACTTGAGTCAGGATCAACACTCCGTCTTCACCGTTGTTATTAAAGTGTGATTTGGAACCAATGTCTGAAATGGAGACGACCATGAAAGGATGCTTTGTATGTTGTGTGCATGTGTGATCTTTTCCCGCAGACCCCTGTGTGCCTGTCATGTGAAGTTTGTCAGACGGCTGCGAACATCACAGAGCTGTCTTTGAGGAGGCAGCCACTCGCATTCAGTCGACAACTTTTTAGTTCTCCGGTTCTGCATACCGAGAAGCGAAGAACTCTTTCATCACCCGTCATCACTCAACGGTGAGGTGATCTGCAGAGGTTTTGGCTCTGCAAAGCACACGTAAACGTCTGTATGTGCTGAAGAAAATCGGTTGGTCATGATTATCCAGCATTCGCTTTACTCATACGCACCGACTGTTAGGCATAAGCCGAAACACGAGGGAAGGTCAGCGGAGCCATCCGGCTCTCGTTAGCCTTACGCATTAACCTCCGAAACACAAAGCTCCAGTTGGACAGAAATGGGAAACACTTTGTCACATTGCTCCTATCCTGTCTGTCATTTAAACACACTGTCGTTTTGTGTCAATTAAATAATGAATTAAAATAGGTTGGAATTAACGTAGACTTTCATATAGACCATATTTACTACTCGCCAAACACAGCTGAAACAACAAATGCTACATAAATACAAACAAATATGCGACCTAAACCAATCTTGACTGTTATTTTGACAGTAAGTACAGAGAACTATGTATTTATATTATAAGAAATTTCCAAACAGAGGAACTTTACCCCTGCAGGAAGTACTACTACAAACTGGAGAGAGTAAAAATTATAAATAAAATATGAAATATAAAAATATGAAGTTTTAAAACTACATGTTTATTTTTTTTTTTTGTCTCATCTTGAAGTCTAGCCCCCCCACCTCTTTCTGCAGCAACTCTTCTGAGAGCATTGCTGCATATTCCAGGCCAGCTGGGAGAGGAAATCACTACAGCATGTCCTGGGTCTGCCTAGGGGTGTCCACTCAGATGAATGTGTCTGGAACACCTCCCAGAAGAGACTTCCACAGGGCATCCAGGCCAGATGCCTGTATCACCTCAGTCTGTGTTCCCAATGTGAAAGAGGAAAGAATTTACTTTCAGCTGCTTCCACATGTCCAAGCTGAAGTTATGGACGTCCTGTAGACGGACCAGTAAATACTCGGCCGTATCCTTGGTTCTGTTAACGACACTTTTTGTGAACTAAAGGACGTCTACTAATTATGCTCCTCCAGACCATCACAGATGCTGGATTTGAAACTCGAGTTGACAGTTGAGTTAACAGTACCAGTTATCTTTTGTATTGTTGTCACATAGAAACAAACGGTTTTTGGTTTTAGTTTTTTTTTTTTTTTTTAAACCAGCTGTTCTCTGATCCTTCCGCGCTAGTAAAAACACACCAAATAATAGGCATAAAGAACAGGGATGGCTCGAGCCGATAATCAGGGTCGGAATCGGCTCGGATATTGGTCACAATTACAGGATCAAATATCAGAAAAAAACAACTGTAGCCCAGATCTGATACCTAAGCCCAAAGCTCTTCCAACATGGAGAGACAAATCTTATCACTCGTGCTCAGCTCTACTAAGAATTCAGGCAGGTACCTTTTATGACTCTGTGGTGGCGTCCGCACTATTCTACGCCATCATCTGTTGGGGGGGAGTGGTTTAACCTCAAGAGACATAAATTGTCTGGAGAAGCTGGTTAGTTAAATGCATAACATATTACAATCCCTCAACCAATATTGTTTACATATAACAAGCCTGTACATAGCTGCACTGCATACAGTTTGTATTTTTATTTTGTTCCATGTACACCGCTACTAACACAGTTTGTATTTTTATTTTGTTCCATGCTACAACGCTACTAACTTAGTCACTATTTTTTCTCTGCAGGTCACTTTAATTTTTTTATATTTGTCACCCTGTAAACACTGTCTATCCTGCTGCTGAATTCCCCCGTGTGGGATGAATAAAGTCTTATCTTATCTTATCTTAGGTAAAGGTAGTACTTATATTGATGGGCACACCTCGCGGCCAATCATAAGCGAGGACAGACTAGGACAGGGGTGCCCAAACTGTTCCAGGAAGGGCCGCTGGAAAAAGTCAAAGGAAATGAAAGGACAAAACAAAAACAAAAGGAAAAGCAGCATCTGGCTAAATTTGAACAACGTTTGAAACCGTCACAAGAGCAAATGATCACAGAGAGGAGAGCCGTATCAGTCCGTCCATGCTGAGGCATCTGGTTTTTCTGAATGGTAACCTGCACTGAAGACTTAGTCATAAAGTTAAACAATAGTAACTATGTGTGGGGTTTTTTTTTTTTTACACTTGAATGCGTAAAAATAAAGCTTTTAAGAACACTATGAACGAAAATTTGCTAATTTTTGTTAGCTTTAGGAATTTTCTTTATTCTTTAATCACCATAATTTGAAAGTAAAATAAATATTCAAGTCTCAGTGTTTAAATATTTGCTCATTTTCTTTAAATGTTAAACAGGCAAATGAAGAGATACATGCAACACAAAACTGCAAGACACAAATATTTGTAACTAAATGTTAGTTTCAAAAGAATAGCCAAAGATAACTAACGTGGAAATCATTAATAACGGCTGATTGTCTAAAAAGCCAGTAAAGTGACTTTAAACAAAACTAGAAGTTAGAAGAAAAACAACAACCTACTCCTATCTCGCTCAGAAATGACCAAATTAAAACATTGTGAAAATGATGTAACGCATTGTGGTGCATTAATACAAAATTTAACTACATAAGTAAATGTTAAAACTGATACAACAAAAAGTTTAGTTATCAAAAATAATTGACAAATTAACTACAATACCACTTAAATTCATCCAAAGTAGGTAAGACGAATGTAAAGAAGGTTATTATGCAAAGAGTAAATAAGTAAATAAAAAAACAATAAGGAAGACAAAGTTGGCCCAACAATACATGGAATTATATTTGAGTTTCAGTTTCCCTGAATCATTGAACATTCAATGACTATACAAAGAGCGAATTAGCGGTTTAATGCTTGTTTACTTTTGCTGAATTAATCAGTTTAACACCCAACAACAAAGTAATGACACAAGCGAAGACAACAAAGACACCACTATAGCCTCCAGCCAGGGTGTCAATGAGAAAAAAAAAAGCCTTACCCTTAAATTGAAGCTGTTCAAAGGTGACCTCAGCTTCAGCAGCAGAACTCAGCTGTTTACGCTTACAAACAGGAAACGCTGCTGCTGCCGAAGAAGAAGATGACGGCGACGAAGACACTGGATATCATTTCTTCTATCTTCTCTCAGCGTTTGTTGTTAAATCTTCACTCCAGCGTCCTTTTCCATCCTCCTGTCTTCTGTCAGTCGACAGTAAACACTCCTTAATGTGTCGCTGCTTCTCACGTGTCTCCAGTGCGTGCTTCCAGTGAAAACTCTTCAGCCGCCGACGTCACCGCACACAGGGGGCGACGCTTTCCGCGTCACGGTGAAGTCACAGAGCCCACGCCAACCGCGAACGCCGATGCTGCTTAATCACCACAGTAACGGGACGAAGTAATCAGGAAGTACACACCCACTGATTAGGAGCGAGGGGCGGGGCGTAAATCTGATTGGCTGCGTCCTTTGATGTGATGGACATGATAGGCAGCGGTGCGTGCGTGTGTGTGTGTGTGTGCAGTCAAATGTCATAAACACAAACCTGCAGAGTTACACCTTTAGGTATTTTTTGTGACTATTGCTTTTCTTAATAAAGATACTGTTGGTTTTGAATATTGATATAAGTATTGTATATTTACAGGTTGTGTGTGTGCAAAACGTTTGTCACTTTGTTTTACATTTCACATTTTTAGGAGTAAATGTTAAACGAGCACAGCTTCAGTATCACAGAGTAACATTCTTCAGTCTCTCGGTGTATGCGTGTGGTATTTGTTACAAATTCAGTCACGCTGCCAGCCTTTTCTACTCTGCTTCACTGACCGACAGGGGGGAGAAATCGACACATGAAATTGTGCAGCAAAACATGGACACTTTACTGACCTCAGGAAATCCACTGAGACCCTACAATCAATGATGTGAGCATGTGCTTCGATATCAGCCTCCCCCCCAGGATTGAATGATAACTGCTGGGATACAGTGTGTGAGAAAGCGTATGTGGACCAAAAAATAAAAAAATAGACTGTTGGAGTGTCAATCATTCATCTTTCAGTCATAAAAACATTCAGGTTTTTGCAAGACAGAAAATAAAAATCCTAAATAAACCACTTAAAAAAAACTCATGTCTTTTGCAGGTCCATTGTTTTTGAGTGCACCATAATTTATGTTATAATAATAATAATAATAATATTAACAACAATAATAATAATAATAATAATAATAATAATAATAATAATAATAATAATAATAATAATAATAATAATAATAATAATAATAATAATAATAATAATAATAATAATAATAATAATAATAATAATAATAATAGAGGCCCCTATTAGTCCCACAATGGGGAAATTTTAATTTGCAACTCACACAAGCTGCCACAGGAGGCACCATTAAGTATAAATGGTTCCTCTGGGAACCAAACTTTTGGTTTATTCATAGTATTTTATTTTTGATTTTTGTTTTGTTTAATATTGTCAGAATACGTAATAATAATTTCTCATGTTTCTTAAAAAACATTTAGCGAGGCTAAACCCTTTTTTTTTAAAGGGAAGGTGCGCTCTTAGTTATTTTTTGATAAAAAATTCTATTTTCATTTATCTAAATCAGCCACCATTTCTTAGTTTAATGGGCAACATTTCTGCTATTTACGTTTCTTTTCTACTCACACTTTCTTGCAGCTCTGCTTAGAAACCCAACATATCCCTTCTAGGGCCTTTCTGATCACAGCTCACTATTCTTGCAAATTACTAATCTCCCCCTTGATAATTCCTGGCACATGAATGTCGAGCTTGTTTGTTTGTTCCTGGATGGTTTTCAAAACTACAGTAACATTAATATTCATTGAGCTTTGGCTGCTCTGTTCTAATTCTAATTCTAATTCTAATTAGTTGGCATTGACAACCAGGCAGTTTTTTGTTGTTGTTGTTGTTGATTCCAAATTACATCAAAACGAATTGGTGTCATTGCTGCACTGAGGTGAAGTGGCAATAAAACAACGGCTAAATTATTACTAAGTTACCTTTTCAGTAACACTGTAGTGTCAAACATAAGGCCTGCGGGCCAAATCCGGCCCACTTGATGAAAAACCGGCCCGTTAAGGGGTTCAATCCGGTCCACCTGATGAATTTTGAAATTATTGTGATGTGTTTTTGTCAAATGATATTTCATTAAATAGGAATATTTTCTAAAATATACACATACTTATTTGCAGGAAAACAACAGGGAAAAACATGGCCTTGTTATTTATAGGTAATGATGTTATGATTGTACTGGTCCGGCCCACTTGGCATCAAATGTTGCCCCTGAACCAAAATGAGTTTGACACCCCTGGTGTAGATCAAAAGCTGGTTCAAAGTAAAGGAGTGTTCCGCGCTTTCCCTGAAATCGTGGACTAGCGCTTGACGACAACACCGGCACTTGCGAACACAGAATCCTCAGACTGAAAACAAGTCTCGCTCTTTCGCGTCCTCCTTAGTTTGACATCAGCTCACAGCCTGATACACTGACTACAGTACAATCCCCCCCCCCCCGCCCCCCCACTTCCTGCTGGTTCTCCTGTCTTCAGAGAAGCTAAAATAAATCCCTGAGAATATGTTTAACTTTTTGGAGACAGAGCTCGCTGGTTGACAACCCATCGGCTTTAACAAGGCCTCAGCCATGCGCTGAAGAGAACTGTCACGGTGGATTTTTACCCGCAATCATTCACTGGGATTTTGATCAAGACATGGAAGCAAGGAATCAAATGACATTAGGGAGAGACTGATGCAGTTTTAATGACGCCGACATCTGATAGTTTCACGGTTCATTCCAGGTGACTCCGGTGACAGGGCTGCCATACTTTAAGGCATATATGTATAACCTATAAATAAAAGATAACCCTCAACCTTATAAGATGATTCACGTGTGAGCAGGATGGGACGCATTGGTAATTCAGAGGAGCAAAAATGTGAACGAATCAGACCTGGACTGTGATTTAGCCTAGCCCAAGAGAGGCTCTCTTCCAGCTACATCACTTGTTGTCTGCCATTGGAGAATGCCACTCATCCACTGTAATGATCAAAAAATGGAATTTCCAACCCAACACTTCATATTTTTAAATGAATAGGTTGTAGTTAGAGTTGATTGTGTTATGGATTCCCACCGGGAGGTTTAGGAGGAGCGGATCCAAATGCAGAAAACACAGAGGAAAGAAGAGGAATTAAGCGCCGTTTAGTGAGGGAATACTGGCAAAACACCGAACGATGACAATCCCAGAAGCGTTTGTCTTTGTGTTTCCCCCGCGAGTGAAACAGCGTGGCAGCTAAAACCCTGAAAGCAAGAGAACGAGAGCAGCGCTACTGCAAGAGTTCATAAGGCAAACGACGAAGAGCTGGCCACGTGTTACCAAGTCGACGCGTACAACACCAAACACCAGCTCCAGGGAGACCAGATTTCTGTCAAGGACATTTCAGTAACTGTCATCACTAGACGCCCGGCGATAAAAGATGTGAACTTCAACAACCTTCATCCAACCTTTCATCTAATTTTCTGACTAACATGCAGTTGGTGTTTGAATTTATCTTTTGTCAGCGGCTAAAAGCTGACAGCCAGTGATTTTTAAAGCATTTTTGCTGTCACTCAGTACGTTCATAAATCAGTCTGATTGACAGACTTTTGAATGTATTAAATGATAAAAAAAAATACTACAAAAATCACTATCTGATAATGTAATGAGAGACTTTTTTTTAACAATTCCAGATTCATTTCAAAAGCCAATACAGAAAACATGTGTTTATTTATTTATTTTTACATCATCAATTGTAATTTTTCTTATCTTGATAAGTTATTTTGCATCAACATAATAAAAAAATATCTATATTACTCAAAATTGTAGGGCAGCCCTCATCAGTTAACATTTTAGGTTGAAATGACAAGTTACAGTTTACAGTGCAGGGACCAGAGGAGCTGGTGGTCTGCGTCTGCCCCCGGTGGTCAGTTCCAAACACTGAAGTTACGAAAAGAACATTTTTGAAATTGAATTGAAAAATAAATGAATGAATAAATAAATAAATCAAAGAAGAAATGTGTCTCAGACTGGGACCCGCACCATCTCTTTAAAAATCACTACTTGATGGTTCAGCGGTCTACGCTGAAGATCCGGTCCAGCTGTGCTATTTCTGGCCTGTTAGACTCTGAAGGTGTTTGATGTAAAATGCCACCACAGGTCAGGCGTAGAAGTGAAACTCTCCCCCTAATGAGCAACAGCGGCTCTCCGCTAACGTTATGAATCAACTGACCTTTTAGCACGGATAGATTGCTTTCCACCTACAGCAATTATCTGCCCAGTGGAAACTTGTAGGATCTGGAAGACGCTCCGGCCGCTCGAGCGATGCGTCTCCGGTAGGATCGCATTTGATTTTAAGTGAGTGAGAAAAGGGGTATTTAGTATTCAGTACTTAGTTAAAACTTCACTGTGAAGACCTTCAATTTAATAAAACGTCATAGCATGTTATTATTTTTATGTCTCAGTCACTCAATCTCTACCAATTTAAACAGCCCTACCTTAACAGATATACACTTAAAAAGGCCTGGAAAGATGGACATTACTGGAGTATTTTACGCAAACAACTTTACATATCAGATCAGGGGTGTCAAACATATGGCCCGCGGGCCAAAACCGGCCTGCTTGGGGGTTCAATCCGGCCCGCTTGAGGAATTTTGAAAGTGAAAAAAGTGATGTTTTGTCAATTTATATTTCATTAAATATGAATATGTTTTGATGTCCTTGCACTGATAGCTGAACTCATGAAACAAAGCTGGGTTTCTTCTCTTCATTGTGTGTTTTTTGGGTTGGGAGAATGACATTATTATTATTATTATTTTTTTTTTTAAAAAACTTTAAGCCTGTCTCCTTAGAGAAAACCATCCAGTCTGTAACACGCTCCAGCCCAGGGGTCAACAAACCTTTTTGAAACTGCGAGCTACTTCAAGGGTACTTAGTAATACGAAGAGCTACTTGTTTGATACAGACTTTCCGAATAAAGAAGAAGAAGCACAGTAACAGTACATCTGACCCTCTTGGTGACTAGTTTTATTTTTAGAACAAGGTCACCTCAGTTAGTCCACAGAGGCTACCAGTTGGTGACCCCTGCTCTGGCCCAGTGCCTTCTGGGACTGACTCCAGCAACGCTGTGACCCTGAAAAGAGACCCAACTAGAACTTTAGGAATTGAATCTCTAATTTTGAACTACATATACGAAACAGTCAAGACACTTAATTGCGGGCTAGAGCGGCGGCAGTGACCCCCGCCTGTCAGCAGAAGGCTCCAAGTTCAAATCCACAAAGGCCCCTTAAATTGCAGGTTGGGTTTCATTAAGAAGGGCTGGCGTAAAGAAGTACCTGTCAAATCACTGTGACCGGACCACCTCTGTGGAGACCCTTGATATAAAAATTATAGAGTTGTACGTGATTAAATAAAAAAAGTCATCGCTGTAGAGCAGAGGGTGAGGATGTAGCTGGAACACGTGGACTGGATCGTTCGAGTTAACCCTAAAATTTGATTTATAAGGTAATAAATTCCTTAAAAGCCAAGTTATCAGTGTGGTAGTTTTATTGACCAATAGTAGTGTTCTGGGTGATTCCATCCCCAGTGTCTCCAGGCAACCGTAAGAGCATCTCTATTGTGCAGCCGCGGCTTCCTGGAATGGTGGGTGTTTTTTTTTTTTTTTTTTTCCGAGCTGCTTTCTTATGAATTCATACATTAACGAGGCCCACGCCGCTTTTGTTCCTCAGGGATTCCCAGTGAACATGTTTCTCCCAGTGAGACCACGGAGCTCCTGCTGTTCATGCTAATCAGCATGAAGCAGTGGAGCTGCTGCAGCTGCAGCTGAGCTCAACAGGAGGAGCTGTTGAATCACTTCCTGTTAAATACAGACTCACCGGCCCTTCATCCATTCTCATACGGCACTTCCACTTGTTGTCAGAAATGAACAGGGGTTCAGGGAAATGGGACGGATGCTCGATGGAAGTTGAAATAGAAAATTTAGATGGGCTAAATATATCACATGCTAACGTTAGCTGGTAAAGGGCCCAAAGTTAACCAAAGGTTTCCACAAATAACTGGTCTTATTTGAAGACATGAATGATGAATGAGGTGAAATATTAGTGCATGAATACACAAATGTTAGCCATTAGCTGGCATTTAACTAACGGCTAATAGCTATCTATACAGATGAATGTTAGCAAACGATATAGTCGGATGTAAACAGTTTATTTATAGTAATAGTTACCAAAATTAGCAATAAAAAACGAGCTGACCTGAAACTGTGGGATAAAGAACAAAACATAAAATATAAGACACATTAAAAAGAATTGACTCGTACTTTGCAAAAGCATGCTAAAAAGGCTAAAAAGGCAACTGAATGTTTTTTTAAGTTACCAGGGGAGATTTTGAGAATATATTTGGAGTTAATTTTTAACTCCGATCTCAGTCTTGGTCTAAGGGACCTTTCCCAGGACTTGGGAATTTGAAAATCTGAAGATTGAACATAACAGTAATTCTGTCTGAATTTGACATTTTTGGGTGAGTTACTAAGCTACTGCTGGGCTAAAACTTTAGCTGTACATCTAGCTACGTACGTTTAGCCTTTTGTGGAATACCTTTTCATTTTTCCTTTTTCAGGTTAAGATTTTTACAAATGTAAACAAAATTTAATAACATTTACCTGTTTGATTACATGCCAGACACATGTTAGCTTCTACATGCTAATTGTTTGCTAAATGAAAACCATTTTTAAAGTTATTGACTATATTTTGAGTATCCTATGATGTTATGATGTTTTCTCTTTGTCACCTCTGACCCATTATCTCACACTCTCAGACATTTTCATTTATCTCAGTTAGGTAAGGAGGCCAAGGTGCAGGGATGGGATTCCTGTCCTATCGTACAGAGAGTTCTTGGTTTGATTCCACCAAGTCCTCAGTCGGAGGCGTATACATTTTGCCAAACTACTATTTGAACATTCTGAAATGGACCTAATCCGACTTAGCTAAATTTAGATTCCGTTTGTTTTCCTCACGTTCTTTACATAATTCATCCCACAGCAGCAGCTTTCCCGCCAGATCCAGTTGGCCAAAAGCTACCAAACGGAGCGCACTGGAAGTTTCTTCTGTGTCAGTGTTGTTTTGCGTTCAACATACAAACATCTGCATTCCTACCGCCGGGTTAATTCTTCATCCATGAAGCTCCGGTTCCTTTTTCAAACCGAGGTTATTAATAATAAATAACATGTGCGAGCGAGGAAAGCCTGCTGCTCTTAGGCAAAAAAAAAACCCCATTCTCTTTATTATTCATTCAGCCAAAAGGATTTGTACGCTGACAAGTGCACGAGCGCTAATTTTTCAAACGCGAGAGCCTGTAGGAGATGGAGGAGGATGATTAGAGCTAATCATGTGTGAAAATAAACCTTTGTTTCCCTCAGCGGTGGAGGTAGTATGTGAGGCCAACAAGGCCAATGGAGGAGCATTAAAAACACTTCAGTGAGCTGCAGGAACGACGCTCCAGCCCCCGACAGAGACACGGACAGAGAGGCAGAGGGGGAGAAAGAGCGAGAGAGAGAGAGAGAGGAGCTGCTGAGGGTGAAAACTCTCTCCCGTGAACTTCTGTGTTCTATATGGAAGGTACGGAAGCAGGGAAACGGACCACGAACACACTGCTCAACTCTATTAGTCATCATTAACAACGTCCCTCTGGTGTGTTTCTCCATGAAATGAGATGTGACCGCGCTGCAGCGGGAAGGCGTAATTGAAAATTGCTTAAAGAGAAATTACAAGATGATTAAGAAGATAAGACTCTGCAAAACATAAAGTCCAACAACTATTTTTTTTCTTTTTTTACTTAAAACATCTTATTTAATATTCAAAAATATCCTCCCAGCATTTACAGTGTATTACAACAAATGATTCTATGCAATTGAGAACAGCTTTTACAGAAAATGAAGAAATAGATCCATTTGTCGTCTATGATACAAACCGGCAACAGCAGAAAGAGAAAACAGACAGACAGAGGTGAGAGTCTGGAATCTCAGAGGTTTGGAGAGTTTTCAGTCTGACCCTGATAAATTAAAATAAAATAAAAAACAAAAAACAAAAAACAAAAAAAAAAAAAAACCAAAACACCTCAACAACACCTCCACACTGAGTCGTGGAGTTCTGCTTCCACCAGGAAATGATCCACTCGACGGCAGGATTCTGAGGGAGAGTCTCCGGCTCTGAAACCTGATTTTCACTCAGTGTTTGACACATTTCGTCATAATTTCAATAGCGGCGTTCCTAAAGCTGTGGAAACTGCTGCGTGTCCTGTTTCCGTCCCTGAAATCCTCTCGGGTCTGAGACGCCGGGGCTCAGTCAGGTCCATTGTTCCGCTCCCCTTTTTTTTTTTCCCCCAATCACAGAGTCTCTGTGCCGCTGCCTTTGACTTGTCCTTCTTTCCAAAAGTCTCTTCGGTGATCCCTAAGAGCAGGTGGTCTGTTCTTTATGTGCTCTTAATGCCCTCAAAGCCACAGAAGTTCCAGCGTTTCTCCAGACTGGCACCGACACCAGTCATTTCCTGTCTGAAGGTGCAGGGAAGTCGAGACAGAAGTGCTTCAACCTCGCTGGGATTGATCTTCAGAAAGAGAGAAAGAGCGTGAACTTAAATTAGGAGCGGCACACTGAGCCTCTTCTGTTACACTCTCGACATCCACACACACACACACACCACCTGTTCTGTTCTCTCTTCGCTGTTTTAGAATCAAAGTTTGAAATTGTTTTTCAAAGCCACGAATGACCTCGTTCCATCACATCTGACAGACTAGGTGATTCCACTCAGACAGATAGGACACTGAAGGGGCCTATAATTAGGTATAAACATCTAGGGCGCGTGTCAAACTCGAGGCCCGCAGACCAAAGGCGGCCCGCCAGGTCATTTTGTGAAGCTTAAATTTTTTTTTTTAAATTGCCTGATAATGAAGTCTAGGCTGCTTTAGAGTGTGTAATGACCTGTAAATTACAACTACAACAATGAATTTCATGATGGCGGGAGAGCCACTTGGTGAGTTCAAGGACAAGCTACAGCACCTCGTCAACTTCACCCAAACCCAGACTCATATAGTTCTGAACTGAGACGTCTGTGGTTGTTGTCTGACTTTTGTAATTTAGTTAAAAAGTTTGAAAGTTTGATTTGACCGTGAGTTTCCTAACCTGAAGAACTAAAATGTTTTAATTTTTATTACACGGAGAAAAGTACAATATTTGTAACTATAATAATATAATCAACTGCAGAAACATGTATTAACACATTATGGTGCACGGCAGTTACATCTAGAACAGGGCTGTCAAACTCATTTTCACCGAGGGCCACATCAGCAATAAAGTCCCCCTGGAAGGACTGGTTGTTACTGGAAGACTGTCTAGATCAGGTGTCCCCAACCCCCGGTCCGTGGACCAGTACCAGTCCATAGGTCATTTGGTACCGGGCCGCAGTGGGACACAGTTAAAAAATGTACTGAATTTTTACTAATTTTAGTTCATTCGAAGAAAATCCTGTCATATCCATTTACTTTGTGGAAATATTTTGAAATAATAGATCATTCAGACTCTGATACTAACAGAATAGAGTCTAAAAGATGTTTTATTTTGAAAATTTAATGATCTACCAGTAGTAACGGGTGGTACTGGCGGACCAGTACTTTGGAACCAAAAAGGTCAGGGACCTCTGGTATAGATGTAACTACTCCATAACAGACTAATACATGTTTCTGAAATTGATTATTATTTGATTGATTATATAAACTTTTAATTTCTCAGGTTAAGAAACTCTGCTGCATGGATTTCACTAAAAGCTTTTTAAGCTCCCGCGGGCCACACAAAACACCTTGGCGGGCCGCATTTGGCCCCCGGGCCTTGAGTTTGACACATATGATCTTTAGAATGGATATTTTTTTATGCTCAACATTGTTGTGGAAGTTTTGGGAAACGTTGGTTCTTTTTTTGATATCTTCTTCCTTCTCTACTCTAGTTTGGTTTTATTTCAGTGTATGTTCCTGTTTGATGAGCTTTTATTCGGTGGAAAGTGAAGCGCTCTGTAAATAATAAATGTTGAGCCAAATACTGAGCAGCCTCCGGTTAATGTGTTATGTCAAAGACTATAACCTAACTAGTCCTTTTTTTTCAAAATGTTTGGATTTAAATCACATGTGGGGAAGTTGACGCTAATTTTCGTCTCGGTTTCTGGTTCATCTGTCATGTCGACGTTTTTACAAATTTGTCTTGGCTGAAGCGGCAGAGAGGTTTTCAGTAACACACTACACGCATTTGAGCAAATTTAGACATATTTCATGCTAATTTTGGTTGCTGTTAGTTATTTAAAAAAAAATAAATAAAAAAATTGCCCGAGGTGAAGTACCGTCACTCATAGTGAAAATCATTTCCGGTGCTGAAACTTCTTAAATTTTTTAAAAATACACAGTTTCAGTTTCAGTGTTGCCTTCAAATGTCAAGAATCTAGGATCCTGGTTTCCATACATTGACAGAGACCAACAGTCACCTGACTCAGCAGTCACCTGACTGATTGCCATTCATCTAGTGGTTCTCCTGGACTCAGGATGTTTGGTTATTTTAGACTGTGAGGTGACAGAGGAGACGTGCAGCGTCTGAGCTGCCGCAGACGAACCTCGGCGTCCTGCATTAATGAGCAGGCCGTTAAAAAGCTCGGCACCAAAGGCGCCGGTGTGGCTCTGCATCAGGATCAGGATCCATCACAAGGTTTTTTTACATTATCATTCTGAACAGGACCTCAGTGTTTGGAGCCTGGAGATGAGCAGGACCGACAGAGGTCTGGTGTCGGTGATGTTGACGGAAGGGTTCGAGGGAGAGTCAGGGTGGGAACGACTGATCAGCGGAGGTGAAGGTGAACAAAGAGGAGTGTGTGGGCGTGCACGTGCACCGGCACCATAATTAGACAGGAACACTTTGAAAAGCATGACAAAAAAAATCACTTCATTTTATATATACATATATATATAAACATATATATATATACACATACATATATATATAAACATATATATATATACACACATACATATATATAAACATATATATGTATATATATATATACATATATATATATACATATATATATATACATATATATATAAACACACATATATATATATATATACATATATATATATACATATATATATATACATATATATATAAACATATATATATATACACACATACATATATATAAACATATATATGTATATACATATATATATACATATATATGTATATATATATATATATATATATGTATATATAATGGAATTAATCCTTCAGTATATTGAATATATTGAATGAAACTTGACGTCTGCAAGACTACCGTCATCTTTTTTTTTTTTTCTGACAAAACCCATTTTGCTGCAGCGAAAACGAATCAGTCGGCTCAATCGAATTTATTAAAAACTAGACTAGCCTCTCAGTAGAGTACATAGTAGCCCAGTAGAGGGCCGGTTGTATGACTGTATTTATCAGCGGTCCCCAACCCCTGGTCCGCGGACCAGTACCAGTTCATAGGTCATTTGGCAATGGGACACAGTTAAAAAATGTACTTCATTTTTACTTCCTTCTTTCAAAGACATATCCATTGACTTTCTTTATTTAAAGATATTCTGGCAACTTTTAATTTTTTAGGTTACGAAATTCTGCTGCATGGACTTTACTAAAAGCTTTTTAAGCTCCCGCGGGCCACACAAAACAGCTTAGCGGGCCGCATTTGGCCCCCGGGCCTTGAGTTTGACACATGTGGTCTATATGGTGTGTGCACTGTCCTACATGTTGTATGAGGTTTATTTATGTCTCCTGTAGTTTAGACTCCATGTCCTTACTACAGACATCTATTTAGACGTTTCAGTTTTTTTTGTTTTTTTGTTTTCCCGACGACACTTTAACATCCTCTACCATCACGACCCAAACCCAGGGAGGGCTCTGATAGGATTCCTAACTAATATAGTGATGTAAATACTATTTAATGGGGGAGTTTTGATGGACGCCACTGTGTTACCTTTGTGTCCAAACGCTGCAGGTACGAACAGATGTACTCAATACTGGCTCCAAACGGGTGAACGTGCAGGAACGTTGATATAATACCTGGAGTTGAACAGAAACAGAAAACAACAGATTAATGCCGGAGCATGTCTGTTATCACGCTCCCAACACCGTTCCCATCATCCACAGCTCTTCGTCGAACTCCTCTCCACTTCTTCAACATCAGCTCTGAGTGTCTGCTCTCCCACAGCTCCCGCTGCGGTTCTAATCCTCTTGTATATCTCTGCTGCGGACTGAAGTGAGTGTTTAATGACAGCTCTGATGCTGTTGTCTCTCAGGTCCGAGCTCTTTTTCAGCTCCTGCAGCTAAAACAAACCATCTGCTATCAGCTGACAGTCAGAGCCTGGAGAGAGACGGAGGTAATCCTCCACCTCTGCAAAAAAAAAAAAAAAAAAAAAAAAAAAAAAAAAAAACCCCCATCGGAACACCTGGAGAACAACACTCCAGACAAACAACTCAAACTCAAAAACAAAAGTAATAAACTACGGAGTCTCCGGAGAGTGTAGAGCGAACGATAAAGGCAAATAGATGCTTGAATGGAGCTACATGTTAGCCTGAAGCTAACACATTTATGACTTGGTATTAGTGCATTCAGATTTTACATTTACATTTGTATGTATTTAGCCCATGCTATAATCCGAAGCGACTTACTGGAGGAGGATTAACAATCGAGCTTCAAAGAGGAACTCCTGAAAGAAGATTACTAGTTAGGACTGTGTTACCACTTTTCACCACTAGTTTATACAAAAAGACTTTCTTTGTCTCATCATCTGGTATCTGTGGCAGCCTGAAATATACAAGCTCTCACTAAAAACGGGGCCGCTACTTACCCTCTGGCTAACTGTAAGCTACTGTATCTTTGTGCGTAAAAGTCAGCTATTCTTTTGTGTAACTCTTAGCTATCTGTGTGGCTAACTCCGAGCTAGTATCTTTGTGTTTGGTTGACGGCCATTTGAGTCATCTTTGCGTTTCACTGTTGGTTAGTTTTACTTTTTATGTTAGCTACGTGTTTAGCTGTTAGCCACCCTAGGGTTTATTTTGTTAGCTACCTTCGTTACCTTATTACTATAAGCAAACCCTGTTATGTTGAACTGTTAGCCATCTTTTCCCCGAACACAACTGTGATGGGACGCTGATGGATTGAGTCATTCAGTTGTTTCCAGCGAGTTTACATTATTTAGCAGTTAGCACGCACTAGCCTCGAACGGTGGATGGAAGCAGCACACACGCCACGCAGCCCATGTCAAAACTTCTTACATCAGGAACAAAACCAAGATTTGACGTAGTTTTAAACCCTGGCCTTTGTGCTTTCCATTAGCTACGCTGCCTTTTGTGAATTATCTGCTGGTTGTTTTATGCATAATCTGAGGATAAGCTGTCTGTTTTCAGTGAATTCAACGAATCGTTTTTAACGACTGAAAAACATCCATGACATCAACAGCCCCCAGAAACAATAGATTGTGTAATATCTTTGATGATAAATTCTAGTCCTTTGAATTTTCCCACATTTACTTCTTCCAGTCCGACAGAGACTGGTCCAGTTTTGTTTTTTTTTTTTGTGAATTCTTTGTGTGATTTTTAGGAATTCTTTTCATGTAAAGTAAGGAAGAATAATAGTTTTAAATAATGTTATTTTGATAGAAAAAAGCTTGCGTGGTCATCAACGCACCTACGAGCAGGGCTTCTCTCTCTGAGTGAACCGGACTCTGCTGGTTCTTCTCTGTAGGACCTTCTTTCTCCGGACTGCCTGACGCCATCGATGTTTCCTGAACATTTACACAAAAAATAAAAAATTAGAACAACCAGAGATATAGAAAAACAAGCTACGTTTGTAGACATTTTTATTTAAAAAAAAAAAAAAAAAAAATCAGAACAACCAGACATATACAAAAACAAGCTACGTTTGTAGACATTTTTATTTAAAAAAAACAAACAAGAAAAAAATATAATTTTGACGTCATAACCCATGTTGCTGTATTTTTGGCTATGAATTTCCCGGCTAACATTTAGCAGCCTTTTAGCTCTTTGATGAACTGTTTGCTTATTGTTAGAAAGAATTAAACACATTTTGTTAATCTACTTTTGTCTGAGAGATGCTTTATTTATGGTAAACTTTTGACCACTTTATTTGCATATTTGACCTATTATCTGGCTATACTTTGGACTCAGATAGTTTAGCCGTTTTATGCTAACAGATAGATCGATAATAATACTGCAAAATAATAATATAATCCAATATTGAAATTTTGAAATTAGTGTCCAACTTTAAAGTTACTTATTTTTATAAATGGTGTCTAACAGTGTCTAGCAGTGACAGCCCAATATTTTCTGGCTCGGTTGCACAAACTCCAAACTGGAACAACAAGCAAACAAAAAAACTGACTTATGTCGTCGTTGCATCGTCTTCCACAGATCAGAAACAGATGCTGCATCATCTGAATATCTGCCTCTCTCTCTCTCTCTCTCTTTGTTCTCTGTGTGTGTGTGTGTGTGTAGGTCTCAGGCAGAATTAAAGCTGTCTGCTGAATTGTCTCCCACGCCTCATTATCCTCATCCTCGTCATATCTCCGTCAGTATCCATGTGTCAGAGCCGAAACTTCTGATGTGTTCACTCCACTCCATTGTGTGGCTCTGATTAACATTTCCCTGACATGTCACAAGTCAGTGTGAACTCAGGCTTGTTTACTTCATCGTCAGAGACAGTTGAACTGCGACTGACTTTTTTCTTTTTTTTTTTTTAATTAAAGACCAGAGTCCAAAGTATCAGGGACTTCAATGAAACATGTTATAGTATTATGTATTTAAGACTCAAAACACAAATAAGGCTAGGATTTCTCAAACTAAGCCAATGACAATGTTAAATTAGCATAATGTTAGCTTAAAACAAGACAAGATAAGACAGTAGTTAAAAAAAGTTTGTGAAAATTTGAGTAAAATAAACAAATAAGGATAAACAGGCAAAATAAACTAAAACCCAAATGACTAAATATAAATGTAACTGAATGTAGAAAGATAGACGTTCTAAAAATATAGTAGCTTTAAACAAAGCTAACGAATACCTAAAAAGCTAACAACAAAGCTAATATTATCCATGACAAATAGTTGATTTTACCTGGGTTTGACTAGAAAAAAAGCTAAAAAAAAAAAGAGATTTCTAAAGATTGCTAAAACCTAGCTATGACGTAATAGCAAAATGGTTGCTAAAGAAACTAGCACAGCTAGTAAAACCTAGCCCGGACACCATTTAAACCTAGCTATAAATATGTGAAAGCTATTCTTTAGCGTAGCTAGCACTGCATACATTGTGCAACATTGAATTTCCCGGGAATTCCTCGATCCTTGACGATCCTAAAACATTTCCACAGTGGGGAAAAAAGAAAAACCCCCATATCTGACCCTGGTCTGCATTATCTCCACTCTTTGTTTGGCTTTTTCTGTTTTGAATTTTTAACATTAGATCCACAGAGTGTGTCAGTGTGTGGGTGTGTAGACATATGCAAGTCATTCGGACTTTATGACCCTTTTATTTCCCGGCTCGGCCTCGTCTGGCTGAGATTTATTCCATGACAAATGCAGTTGCAGTGAACTGTGTTGGCCTTGTAATGATCTGTCATGTCAATGGAAGAGCTTCCAGATAGGACAGTCAAAAAGGAAGGAAAAAAAAAAAAAAACTTACACTGGTTTGACTTGTGCTGTCCTCACAGACTTTGTCGTCCTGCTGTGATGTCTCCAGCTGTGATCGGTTACAAACAAGAGAAGAGAATAATCTAAGGACGTATGTTGACTAATAAATGGGACCAGAAAAAAACTGAGCCGTGATGTTTGGATGAAAGAAACAAAAACATTACAAGACTGATATGCACTAAACAGCCTGGGATAAGGGATAACGTGAAACTAAAATTAGCTAACTTTTAGCATGTGCTGTTAACTTTTGGCTACCTTACTTATAACCTTTTATTTCATTCATATAGACTCATTTTAACAACTCCAGAGTGACAGATGTTTTTCAATATTGCTAACCAGTGTAGGCTAACGGATTTTAGCATTTAGCACAGGATTTTAAAGCGAGATGCTACGTATTTTGGCTAGCTCTAGACTTATTTTTTTTTTTGTAATTTAACAAAATAGTCAGTGAGCTTGATTTTTAAAAAACATTTTTCCAGTTAACTTTGTGTTTCTCTATTGAGAAATAACGTGATACACGTGGCAGAGAAAAGATTATACAGTAGACGGTGCTACATTATATTTTAGTATTGATCCCCCGGTTGTCACGCTGAACAGAACTGATCAATATTAGAATGAGAACTGTTGAAAAAACTCACGTGTAAACAGCACATGTAATTACAAATGAAACTTGATGTAACAGCAAATGAAAGATGGTTGAGGAGAGCTTCTAACAACAGCAGTGATTTACATTAGCCGCCTGCGGGGATTAATAATAGTAATAATCATGGTGACCGAGCGCAAAAAAGGAAACAAGTCGATAGCCCACTGGAGGACAAAATGTTCAGTAAAGGAAGAACAGAGTGTGATGGCTGTGATGCATTGGTCGAAGTCTTAGAACGTCAGCTTTAGATTTTGGCTCTGAAAAGTCTTTTAGATTAACAATTAGAGAATCGCTAGGTAGCCTAGAGCAAAGCAGGCAGTAGAAGAAGTGGGGTAAAAAGATACGCAAAAAATCTGGGTTAAAATGTAATACATTAAAGGTAAGACAAAGTGAAAGTGACCTAAATACATGTTCACAAATAAGTCCGAGTTAGCTGTAAAATAGCTAAGAATTGCCTACGCGTATAGAGCTCAGCTAATAAGCTAACTTGGCTAATGATTAGCCCAAAAAGTACATTTTTTAATTGGACCAAAAGATTTAGCTATCAAATAGATACTGCATTTACTACTTTTAATTAAAGGATATTTTTTAATGAGAAAGGACCCGTTAAGTTTTTTTTTTTTTTTTAAAAAAAGATAAAATTAGCTTTACTGTGATGCTAAATTAATAGTTATTTTGGATAATCGCAGTAACAAGTGTGGTTCAGAAAAAAAACTTCAGTCATTTTCTCGGACACGTTTTCACATTGTTTGACAAGTTTCTTTTCTACTGTCCTTTTCACGGACTGAAACTCGTTCTGGGACAATTTATTTTCCATCAAAGTGTAAATTACACTGGTTTATTTCCCTCCACTTAACAGAAAGAAATAACCAAGCTTTCTGTTAAACAATAATTCAACCTTTATCCTGTGGAGGAGTCAGACTGACCTGTCTGAGGTGAACCTTCTGCAGGTTCTGGAGTCCGTCCTTCAGAGTCTGGACCTGGGTCTTCAGCTGCTGTTTGTCCTCCAGACTCCTCTCCAGCTCTGCTTCTCTTACCTTGAGTTCATCTCTCATCTTTAGGAGTTGCTAGGTAAAAAAAAACAACAACAACAACAAAAACAAAATTAGTCCCAGGATTTGAGGATGACTTCAGGGTGTGTTACTATCATAGTAACTAGTACCAGGAGTTGGGAACTGAACAGTTCAGAGTCTGACACTGTATGCTTGTTTCCACCCTGCTAACTAGTACCAGGTGGTAGAAATAGAACCTGGAACTATGTCCAGTGACGGCAGGACCAGGAATAGAGCTGTGTTGTCAACCAGGATCGAGAGACAAGACATGAGCGTAGCTCTTCCGCAAACACTACAAACAGAACGGTACCAGTGGGGCACATACTATATACCTGTAAAACAAGTACCAGCAACTCACAACAGTACCAGGGATAGAGTCGTGTTGTCTACCAGGATCGAGAGACGAAAAATTCGTGTACATCCAGGACAAAAACTACGAATAGAACAGTACCAGTAACGCAGATCGTACATATCTGGAGAACAAGTACCAGCAACTCACAACAGTACCAGGAATAGAGCTGTGTTGTCTACCAGAAACCACAGACAAGTAATAGTGTAACTCTACCACAAAAACTCCAAAGAGAATAGTACCAGTAGTGCACATACTATATATCTGGAGAAAAAGTACCAGCAACTCACAACAGTACCAGGGATATATATATATATGCTTACATATAATATAATATAGTATAATATAATATAATACAAATAGTGAATCTAAACAGTATGTAACTATATCCATGTTCTTAAGTGTGTTACATAGGGACCCACTGTCATATCCTTCCACTGGACCCAGAATTCCTAGCAGCGCCCCTGCTCCCATGATCCTCCAGGACCGTCTGATCCTCTGTTCCGTAGAGCTGTCCAGGTCCTGCTGGAGCAGAGCGTCCCTAGTCTTCCAGGCTTTCACATGTTGACACCAAACATGTCCTCTGTTTGGGGTGTACACATGATTCAATTTGAGACTCAATCGTCCCAGTTTTCCAGAGCTCCTGGTCTTTATCTGCGTTCTCTCTGGCAAACTTCAGTCTGGCCTTGAGGCTTCTCCCCCAAAAAGCGATGGTTTCCTCCCCGCAACACTTCCCATGCGAGTTCAAATCGTGCAGTCTCTTTCTGGACTGTCACACAGTAGCAGGAGCCTGCCTCTGGGACTTCTTTAAGCGTCTCCGGGGTCGGCTCTTCCAGACAGGGGAATGGCTCATTGTAAAACTTTTTGAGATCTTTTAAATGACTTAC
Source organism: Cynoglossus semilaevis (assembly GCF_000523025.1). Classification (NCBI taxonomy): domain Eukaryota; kingdom Metazoa; phylum Chordata; class Actinopteri; order Pleuronectiformes; family Cynoglossidae; genus Cynoglossus; species Cynoglossus semilaevis. The sequence goes on from NC_024321.1 coordinate 2,045,711, forward strand.
AGTGCCCGTAAGATGCAACAGTCTTCTTTCTGAAGACAGCTCTTTTGATCTCACCATGCTGTTCACTCTCACTCTCACAACAGTCAGGCGCACCACGAACCAGATGTCTGAGGTTTAAACAGGGTAAGCCTGCTTCATAGAGCTGAGTGACACTTTTCTAAAAGTGCACCCAAGTGTGTGATTTGAGCTAATTTATAAGGGTATAAATACTCTCTTTCACTTTAGTTTGAATTTTTTTTTTTTTTTTGTGGAATTACAACTTACAGAAAATTCTTGACTATCCTTAGTTATGCTTTCACTGTTGAGTTATATTACCGTATTTTCCGGACTATCAGTCGCACTTTTTTTTCATCCTTTGGCTGGGTTTTGTAATTTATACTCTAATCAAAATAAATTTCACGTTTGTTATTTTCACACTGACAGCCACTAGAGGGCACTATAGTGCTTTGTACAACATTGATCCCATATTTTGGGAAATTGTTGTGTTAGCAGCAGATAAGCTGCTAACAGGTTGCCCCTAGCAAGCGCCAAGCATGTGGTACCTCTGGGAATCGAACCCAGGACTCTCTGCTTCCGAGGCAGGATTGCTAACCGTGCTCTCGGCTTGTGTACCAGTACAGTATCTGCTACTCCAGTACCACTTGAAATTTACATGTTCGTTATTTTCACACTTACAGCCACCAGAGGGCACTCTAGGCTTGTGTACTACTATCTGCTGCTCCTGGTCTACCAGGATCGAGAGACGAAAAATTAGTGTACATCCAGGACAAAAACTACCAATAGAACAGTACCAGTGGTGTTTCCGTTACATCCGTGGGACACTGCGCCCCCTACGGCTCGTGTCACCACGCAGCGAGACACCAGTGCAGCGATCTACCAGTCTCTGACATCGGTCCGTTGAAAGTGTGTCCTGCGCTCCTCGGTGCAAACTCTGTACAGCTGTACGATGATCGAAGGATTCTTCTCACGTGTACAGCCCACAGCATCTGAATGGAGTTAAGCTCTGGGCTTCCACTCAGCCGGGACTCTCCAATTCCCAATGTTCAGCCAATCCTCGGTGGATTTACTGGTGTGTTTTGGGTCACTGTCGTGTTGCGGGCTCCAATTCTGCTCCAGCCCTTTATTTTCTTCTTTCTTACAGATGCACTCACATGCTGTAGCGCCGAGTGGACGGGGAGGGGGGGTAGGATGATTCTCAGCACCCCTGACTGAGAGGGGACGAAATAATTATGGATGGATGGATGGACGGATAGATAGATGGACGGACCGATAATGGATGGATGGATGGATAGATAGATGGACTGATGGATGGATGATGGATGGATAGATGGATGATGGATGGATGATGATGGATGGGTGGATAGGTGGATGATGGATGGATAGATAGACGGACTGATGGATGGATGATGATGGATGGATGATGATGGATGGATGATGATGGATGGGTGGATAGGTGGATGATGGATGGATAGATAGACGGAC
>NC_024321.1:2048479-2063043 GCF_000523025.1 Cynoglossus semilaevis
AGATATCCGTTGATGTGAATCGTGTCTTGAACCAAGATCTTCTCTTGAATATTCTGTGCTATTCACATCAAACGGGTAACATTTGAACCGTCGTTAGCTGAATTACCGATGTCAAGGAAAAATATCGGAAGAAATTACAACTTCATTTTGCGTTCGTTTTTCCTTGCAGATCAAAACGATGAATCACTGACGGGTCATCTGTTCTCGGAGGTTTTTAAAAGATGCTAAGACGCTAAGACGCTAACACAAAAACACAGCCAAAAAAGATTCCCTGTCCAGCTGAGTCTTGTTGTTTTATATTTTTCTGATTTTAAACAGACTTGTTTCTTCTGGGTTTAGATATTTCAATGTATTTGGAAATCTAAAAGCAATATGGTACGTACATTTCCGTGGACTAAGTTCAAGATATTTGAGTCCATCTTTGAGCCATTTCAGCGTTGTTTGGCTGTTAAAAGGTTAATCTTGGCCTTGTTTTAAAACAAACATGTTTCTTTCATCACGATCTCTCAGGGAGATCAATGATTTAATTTGTTGTTTGTTAGTTTTTTTTTTTGTTATTCTTTTGTTATTTCCATTATCCAATTTTCTAGTGCATTGGTCTCCTCTTTCTTATTTAATCCAAAGAGATGACTTTAATTTGTCAGGGTAAGACTGAGGATGCGTGACCTTTAAGAAATTTCGAAATCTTCCAAAGAAGAACACCATACAGCCCTCAAATCTCTAGTCAAACCTTTATCCATCACTGAAAAAAAGCCTCCAATCAGCAGAATCCTCTGAAAAGATGACTTTTTAAAGAACATCTTATGAAAGTCTAACAGCGGCTCCAGACAGCCGCAGCCTCCTTTCTGCTCCCGACAGCTCTGAGCTTTCTGTTAAATGTGTCGGCGCTTATGAATAAATGGCAGCTGAGATTTCTCTTATCATGCAGAAAAAAAAAAACGTTTAAGTTCACCGACTTAAAAAACTTAAAGGAACCTGGTGGAGAACAAAGAACGAAGAAAATGAGCGAAAAAGAAGAAAAAAAAAACAAGACTGAAAATAAACAGAATCGTCGTAAATTATAACGGAAATGGGGTTAAAGGTCAGGGGTGTCAAACCCATTTTGGTTTAGATTAGATCTCAAGTGGGCTAGACCAGCACAATCATAATATAATTACCTTAAAAACCAACAGGTACATGTTTTACCCCCTTGTTGTCCTGCTAATAAGTACAGGTATATTACAAAACATTCATATTTAATGAAATATCATGTGACAAAACGTCACAAACATAAAGTGTTTGTGCATTTTTTCACTTTTAAAATTCATCGAGCGGGCCAGATTGAACCCCCATGCGAACCGGTTTTGGCCCCTGGCCTTATGTTGGACACCCCCGGGTTATGCGAATGTTAGTCTGGAGGTTTGAGCACGTCGGCGTCGATAAGAGAACCCTACCTTCTGCATGCCTTGTAGTGCCTGCTGCAGGAAGCTGAGCTGCTGCGAGTGAGTGCTGTCCTCCTCGCTCCTCATCGGCTGGTTCTTTCCCTGCTCCTGTTTCAACAGTTCCACTTCGTTCCTGTAGGCGTCCAGCTGACAGCGCAGCGAGTCGTTCTCCTCCTTCAACGCTTCTGCCTGGGATACATCTAGAACAACAGACGAATGGAGATTGTTTGTTTTTTTGTTTTGTTTTTTAAACCTGGTTATTTAGTCAAGATGTCAACATTTGATGTAAAAATTGAAGAGCTGAAACAAACAAAAGATGCGAGCATCCCTGCATTAAATCTTCAAACCATGAATGCAAGAATGGAGATTTTGTCAAATGTTATCTTCATTAATGCGTTCTCAAAACACTGTAGCATCTGTCACGAAAAGATCTCGGATGGAACTAACGGACGTCACGGAAATATATTAGTCAAAATGTCTCCAAGAAACTTCAGCTAGTCCAACCGCTGTGGGCCTGAATTTTTCTTTAGGATGAAATGACCTGGACGAATGAGATCCTTTACAGGTCTTATAAGTCCTATAAGGTGGTGCTTTGGCCCAGAGGCGATGTCTTTGTCATCACCTCCTGGGAAAGATCGAATCCCAGTTAGGGCGGTTGGTACCTTCCAGTGGACTCACCACCCACAGGAAGGATCAGGGGGGTTGGTACGGTGCAGGGTGATTTGGGTGGCGGTCATGGCGACTACTGCCCCCACGACCCCGTAGGGTAAGCAGATGAAAATAGATGGATGGAAGTCCTATAAGGACTCTCATAAATTACAATAATTCCTGAGTGTCCTCTGTAGGACGTACGGTGAATATAATTTTCCACTACATGTGACCAACCTCTAAAAAACCTTATGCACTAATGGCTGGAAATCCATGGCAACCCAAAGCCTATAGAGGGAGGCCTTTATCAACCCTTTGATCACTTCTTCTTTTGTTGCTAAAGGACCTTCATTTTCTGCGAAGACGAATGTTGGCCAAATGGAACAATGTGAATCCGACAACATCCGCTAAAGTAGACCAAATGTGTTGTCTTATAATGATCGGAGCCATGACCAAGGAGAGGGAGAGACGTTACCGGTCCGCGGCACCGCCCACTAGTGGCTGATCGGTACTTGACGCACAAAAAAAAAGAATCTTCTTCAACCGACTAACACAAAAAAACGATAAGTAGCAAAAGCTAATTTAGCTCTATAACATTGGCTAGTCATGTTTTAAGATACTGACGTCTGTTTATTAAATATAGTAGCAAAATTCCTTATTCTTTTGTAGTATTTTACAGTAAGGGATGTAACTGCGACTACTTTTTTTTTTTTACTTATTTATACTTTGTATTGTGTTTACGTTGTAATGTAACTTATATTTCATTCATTTATTGTAGGTTGTATTTTTTTTTCTTCCTTTTTTTTTCTCAAGATATTCTGAAAGTGCGCTACATTGACGACTTCATTTCCGTCTGTTTTTTTTTTGTCTTTTTTTTTTTTTTAAATATTTCATTATTATAGGTGACAATTCAACAGTTTTTTTTTTTTTTTAATATTTCGTTATTATAGGTGACAATTCAACATCTTTTAAGGGCTCGGTCTGACCAGAGGCCCTGAGACAATGAGACATCGAGAGTTATTATTATACGAGACCTGCCAAGACATGTCCACTATTATCAGCTCAAGTCCACGTCCTGTGGAGCACGAGGAGAAGCTCTTAGGGAGAAGTGCAATCCACCCACTGCACCGAGGAGATAAAGCCCATCCTGTGTGTTGGTGAGCGAGTGCGTGTTTCCAAGTGTGTGTTTCCTGCTCTTGCGTGGGTGTTCATGCGCTGTGTTCTGTCTCTAGTCTATCATGTACAACCATTGGCAGCGTTAATGAACTCCTGCTGGCTGAGCATTCACCTTTGTGTGTGTGTGTGTCTGTGTGTGTGTGTTTGTTCGTGGCAGCTTCAGGTTTTGGAGCACAGTATTGATCTGATCCCCATCAGCTCTCTGTGAGGGGATGTCAACTACTGGGCCAGATCTGAGCAATTCTCCTTCTGTTACGTATCAGGCCTTGATATCGACCTGGTGCACAGTTGAGCTTTGTGGACAGGAACAAATAATCAGTTTATTCTTCAACCAAACGCCTTTCCGGGAAAAGTTTGTCCACTTTTAAAAATGAACAACAATAAAAAATAAAAAAAAACAGCCAGAATTACAAATATGTGTTTGACTGATGCGTCGGACTCGACTTTCAGGAGAATCACAGTCAAACTTAAAATATCATAGAGGATTTTAAGTAAAAAAAAAAACAAAAACAAAAACTGGACAGGGTTCTTCACTTACAGTAACTGTCCAGCAGGGGGACCCAAAACGTGAATTGCCATCTACTAGGTCATGAGCAATTAAAATGAATTGAAATATGAATAATAATAATAATAATAATAGTATTTTAAAAGTCACAAACCTTCGCGACCCAAGTCGTTAGACATTATTCATAAACTCCTGGGAAACATGATGCAAGACGACCCCAAAAAAAAATCTCTTGCGACCCACCTGAGGGTCGCGACCCAGTCTTTGGGGAATAACACTCTAACATAGAGTATAATGAATAATTACGTATGTTTAGTTGATGAGTAAAAATATAGTCACATTGTTTTCAATGCACTTTGATCATTTTAGCCTGGTCATTTGAACACTCGCTCCGCAGCCAAAAAAGTGTGGACACCCCTGCCTGACTCTTGATACAGTAGGTCAAGGACATTCAGAGGGAATTACTGGGTGTAAAAATGATTCTTTCAGAACGGGGGGGTATTCAGTGTGGCTCTTTCACTACACATATTTAACTGCGCTCTTTTTTGTTTTTTGTTCAATTTATCCTGACTTTTTACTTCCAAGTGAGTGTTTTATCTCCATTTAGTTAAACTTCAACTGAGAAAAGATAAAACGTCCTTTATTCGCCCCCACAATGGGTTATTGAAAGAATCAACAGCAGCAGAGTACAGTACGGGGTATAAAGGAGTGGAGTATAACATAGTAGACAGACCTTCTGTCATTATTTAATCAAATAAAATAGGCAACTTATAATAAAAACAAAGCATTAATTTATACATGATGAGTCATTTTCACAAGCTCAAACTACTCTCCAGGTGTTAGGAAACCTGCGTTACCAGGTGAAAAAAAACAAGCCTCGGTCTACAGGTGAGTACGAGAACGTATTCCCGTTCCCACTTGTCAGCTCAACGGTCGCCGCGTTTTCAAATGAAGCCACTGCAGCTCTAATGACTGATGGCTTCATAACCACGGCTGCTATTTAAAGACTGCGCGGCAGAGCTGCTGGACTGCATTTACATACATTAACATGCTGATTAGCAGCCCAGTTATATTAGTAAATGTTAAGAGATCGGAATGATTAAATGCTCCGGTGAAGAAAAGAAAAAAAAAAAAACAATACTTAGAAACGGCGGCCGAGAGGGAGACGGTGCAGACGCAGGTGACAGTTGTTGTGGAAATAGGCTGACAAGAGGAGAAATTATCATTAGAGATACGAGACCTTTGGTTTCTGTTGCTTATCAGACAGTCTCTCTCAATCTATCTATCCATTTATACATATATCATCCATCTATCTATCTATCTATCTATCTATCTATCTATCTATCCATCTATCCATCCATCCATCCATCTATCATCTATCCATCCATCTATCCATCCATCTATCCATCTATCCATCCATCCATCCATCTATCATCTATCCATCCATCTATCCATCCATCTATCTATCCATCCATCTATCCATCTATCATCCATCTATCCATCCATCCATCTATCTACCCATCTATCCGTCTATCCATCCATCCATCCATCCATCCATCCATCCATCCATCTTCCTCCCTTCATTATCAATCTACCATGCTGAAAGTGCTGTTTACTCCTGCCTAAAACCTTTGCACCGTACAACATCATCCTGTCAAGACCAGGTCCTGTTGCAGAAACTTTATCAATGAATCTGCAGGCCAATGTCAGGAACCTGCACTGTATGAATGATGAAGTGTGACTTTGTAAGAAGAGAGTGCACTGTACCGGTCAAATGTATACTGAACCCAATGAAAAACGTAGTAAAAGTTTTTGATACTGACGTCTGTCAGCGAGAATGCTGGAAAGTACAGATTTTAGTTTCACATTTCGGAGACGATTGGGTAATCAGTGCATCCTGACACGAGGGCTGCGGCGTGAATGTTAAATACGTACTCAAGTCCTCCGAGTCCTTGCTGTCTGGGGCGTCCTCCATGTCATCGTCAGACATCTCCATCTCCTCCTCTCGTCTGATGCCCATCAGCTGCTCGTTGTGCATGTTTCTGATCTCCTGAAAAGCACAACAGAACAAAGCGGAAAGAAAGGGGAAGAGGGGAGACGGGTCAGCGCTGCAGCATCTCACATCAGACGCAGTGATGCACATGTGAAGAGCTGCCAGTGAAAGGAGGAGACAGATCTGAGGGGGGGATCTGTGGATGAATAAAGATGAAAAGGATGGTCCCCAGATCTGAGACCTCACTTCCTCTGGCACACAAACAGGGCAGATGGGAGGATAAATATAACCAGACCCCACAGTTTTGTACTACACTGCTGTTGCTACTTCAAGAGACGGAGCATAATATAAAGAGAAACTTTATATATAGAGTTTCTTTGAAAGGCCTGACAAACGGCCGATATTGCACTGTAGGCCAGGTACCAGCCTGAGACAATGACAGTCGGGGGGAAAAAAAAATCAAAAAAAAAAAGTAAACTAAATTTGAACCTATTTTAATGCAACACATATATATATATATATAAAAAATTAAAATCTGAGGTAGAAGCCACAGAGAAAATCTGCAGTGACATACCACAACATATCCAACTGGATCCAATTAAAAAAAAAGGATTACCACATGGGGGCAGCAGACTGGCTAAAGGTTAGCCAAACAGCAGGAAACCTCTTTGAAAAGGAAAATGTCATTTTTTAACATTTTTTCACATTTAAAATATAGGATAACGTAACTATATAAAGGTTAGCAAGAATGCTACCAATTAGCCATGTAATTACAAAATGTGAGTGTGAAAATAGTCCAATATGGCGAAAATAGTTACAACAGAGCTAGCATCATCGAGTTATGTGGTTATGTTTTTACAACGTTTGGGTAAATTTAATCAGTTAATGGCGTCGGTGTGTTTGTGTGTTTGTGTGTTTGGTTTCTAATGGCGTCGGTGTGTTTGTGTGTTTGGTTTTCGCCTCACACACAGACAGACTCACTAATAAATACATCTGTTTGGAGCCTCGAAAAAAACAAAAACAAAGGTGGGTTTCAGTTGAAGGACAGAGAAGACTGAATCAGATCAGCTACAAATGAAAACAAACCCGTTCGGTCTGGAAGGAAAAAAAAACAAAACAAAAAAACCAAACAATCTTTGTCAGACATTACAATAAATCGTGAACAGATGAGGGAAATCTGTGCCTGCGCGAGTTTAAAAACCCATTTCGCCTTGGTTCCCTGCTGGTGAATGGATGTTAAAGACACAATGGCTCAGTGTGTCCTTCAGTGGAACAGATGAGATGTTACTACTGCAGCAGGAGACTAAAGAGCAAAGACAACAGAGCTGCTGGGAGGAGACGCACACGGTAGTTCCACGACCGCCGAGTACTCGACGTAGACAAAAGAGTTGAATGAAGCGCTGACAAAAAGACAAAAAAAAAAAAAAAAAATCTCAAATCATCATCAAGTCTACAAGACCTTCAGACTGTGTTTATTCTCCGCTTAGAAACCCAATTTTTTTTATTCTCCTATTCACCTGTACCAAAGTCCAAAAGCACAAATACAAGGTACTACAACCTTGTATTTGTACTACTACTCTTATGTACTACACCTGCCTAAACATCTTAATAACATCATGTCCATAGAAACCTTCAATATTTTTGCAAAAATGATGTCCTGGATAACTCAAGTAGCCATAAAAATATCATTACTAATGCAAAGCAACAAACCTGGAAAAAGCATCAATAACGTGTTCATAGTGTAAAATTGAGGGTATTTGGTTATGGTAACAGTACCAGTAAGTGTACAGTACAAACCATAGGTGTTCCACCAATGAAATATTTACAACAGCAGGCCTGAAAATGCTGCTAAAAAGCTGAAGGGAGCAAAACTAAAAAAAAAAAAAAAAGGCAGCTGTGGAGTAAATAAACTTAGCACCATCTGTCAGCTGACGTTATCAGGCTGAGCTTGTAGCCCAGGTCAAACAGGTACGTTACACACACCGGCACACACTCACACACCAAGTGCCATCTGGAGTGTGTGTGTGTGTGGTCGTACGTGCGTGCGTGTGCACCCACGTACATACGCGGTGTAAAATGGCAGATAGAGGGAAGCAGCTGTTCCCTCATTCTGTCTGGAGGCTGCAGCCATCTCCAAACCTGCTGCTGCTTCTTCATTTCACCTCTGGGCCAGAGCATCACAGTGAAAACACAACACGGTGGATACGACTGTCTGACGACGAAGTGCCCAGCAGCGAGTCGACTTACTCAACCCGGGCTTATGCTAACACCAGTCAAACTCTAAAGTAGATACCTGTAAGTCATTGGACTTAGCACCTACTGTAAAAAAAGCTTAGCCAGAAAAAATATAGAAAAGTAAAGTTTGCGCCAAGTAATGTTAATGTTGTGAAAAACTGCTATGGAGGTAGAAATACAGGGAATATTGAGTCACTAATGACCTGCTGTAGTTGTGTCCGACCCACCGTGGAGCCTAATCCCTGAGACTCCGCACCTGTGTTTCCAACCTATTTTTAGCTACGGCGCGTATTTTACACGAGAAAATTCCACGGCGACCCGAAAAATGAAAAAAGTCCGAAAAGTCCGAAAATGAAATTTTACGATCTTTTTACTTCCTTAGGTGCAGTTCAGGAATTGGCTGCGAGTTTTATACCCAGCTTCAGCCACCTAGTGGAAGAGGATTTAATTACATTGCCAGTAGCAGGGAATAATTGATGGTTTTCAGACAAATCAAGGGAAATCAGATCATTTTCCGCAGTCGACCTGAGGATCTCTCAAGGCACAGTAATTTGCCGCGGTGCAATGGTTGGGACTCATTGCGAATTAAGATAAATGACGAGTAAAAGTCAGGCATAAAGGCTAAAATGCTTTTAGCATTTTTCTGCCATCTATCGAGGAAACGTGGGTATTGCAGGGAAAAGGCAGAGGTATAATGATAATATGAATAAATTATATAATTTGGAAATGTTTTAACGGGCCAGATTAAAAAGATGAAAGGGCCGCATCCGGCCCCCGGGCCGTAGTTTGCTCATGCCTGTTTCTAGACCATAGTCTATTGTTAACTGATCATTTGTTTATTAAAAAAAAAAATTTAAACCAATATGTATGGTTTCCATAAACTGAAGTGTGGTTTCTCTTAGAACGACTGAAACAAACAGGACGGAAGATGAACAGCTACAAAATGTGTTTTAGGATTCTGTTTCATGTCGTGAAACACTTTTCTGAATTAAAACATTTCCAGCAGCAGCAACATTAGCAGCAGCAGTATTCACTCAGAGTGAATTTCTGTATTTGCAGTGTACATGAAGAAAGTTTGCACTGAGGAAGCCTGAATAAGAACAGGCAGATTATCCCCGAGGCCTAATAAGAACGAAGGAAAAAAAAAAATCCTTCACATAACTCTGCAGAACTTCATGTTCTCCTTGGATTAATATAGATCTCTATGTGCAGATATAATAGGAGAACAAGAGCTGCAATCGAACGGATCCTTCAGAGACGACCATGGTCCGAGTGGTCTTTACTGACGTCACTATGACACATGTCCTCGCAGTAAATTCGTATAAAAAAATACAAAAAAAAAAAAAAAAAAAAAAGCTAAGTGATATCGTTAGTCAAGCATTAGTATAAGTGGAAAAGCAGTAAAATAAAAGTTAAAAAAAAAAAAAAAAAAAAGCTAAGTGATAAATAAGCTAAGCTAAATAAAAGTTAAGGCAGCTAAATTAAACGGTAAACTTTATAACCAATTGGAATAGAACGAGTAGCAAAAATGGTAAAAAAGCTATACTGCAATAGTCAAAATAATATAATAAGGCAACCTACATATATAAAGTACCATGTAAGGGAAACACATTCATGGAAGTCAATTCCTTAAAAAAAAAAAATCCTTAAAAATTGTACATTACAAATACACTGAAAGCTGACTAAAGGTTAGCCTCAAACGGCTAATGGGTAGCGCAAAATGGGAAAATAGGCAAAATACATAAAACTTGATTCATAATAGCTCAACATTAAGCTAAGTGGAATATTAAGTGGAATATAAAATGTCCAAAAATTAAAATGATCAAATGTGGTGTATTTGCTTTTTTTTTTTTTTTTTTTACAATAAAAACAAACCTACCTTTGAGGTTAACAGCTGCTTCAGACACATTCATTTTGAATAAAGACTTACCCATGGACGTATGACCATACAGCACATGGTCCTCTAGCACCTAAAGACTGCGGAACATTCCAGATCCATGTTCTAAATGGTCCATGCAGACAAACTGCCACATCGTTTCGATGGAGTTTTTAATCTCAGAAAGCCCCGCCCACCCCCCCCCCCCCCCCACTCTGGCGCACAGTCCACCAGCTTTCATACCGAAATCTTAAATCGACCGGAGCTCCCCTCCATGTCAGAGGAGGAACATTTGGAATTTCTGATGTCGAGAGTTACCTCATTTCTGGACTCACATTGAAATACGAACCTCACCCGTACGCTGGTATTCCTTTAAAAGCAGCAGAAAGGGACATGGGAGAGAATAAAAGGTAGAATTGGACCTGGCGTGGCTGGTTCTCCCGCTGCCTTCAAGTACTTACTGTACCGTGGAGATTTGTTCTTTTGACATCTGAATTTTTTTCCCCTCTTTTAATCACGGTGTCTTAAAGCAGCGTCAACGAATGCATTGACTAACACATTAGTTTCAAATGCATGGGGGGAATTAGCTGTTTTTGCTAATATTACATTTAAGTAATTAATCATACAGAGGGCAAAACAAGGAGAGGAAAAAAAAAAAAAAGAATCAAAGTGAACCCACCTCTACTTGTTTGTGCCACATGTCCAGGTTCTTGCGCTGAGCTTTGGAGAAATGGTCCCATGCCTTTTGTTTGGAAGCGGCTTGGAATACAGACACAATCTGTTCAACTGTGGTGGAAAGATGCAGGGAAGGAGCAGAGGTCATACAGAGAGAAGGAGACAGACGGAGAGAGAGAGAGAGAGAGAGAGAGAGAGGGAGATTAGGAGAAGGAGAGAGACGAGAGAGACACAAAGAAAGAGGAGGGAGAAGGAAAGGAAGAAGAAGAAGAAGGAAGGGGAGAAAGGCGAGGATGGCAGAGGGTAGGTGGGGAGGAGCAGAGGAGTGAAAAAGTGGAGTCAACTAGGGATGTACGGCAAAGACCTCCGTATTTGTGTGTGTGTGTGTGTTTGTTTTTCACAACAATTTCCTGACTTTAGTGATGACTTTATGGACATTGCAAAGCCAGGTGCTTTACCTCCGTACATGCATATTATTCTAGGGCCTAAAAACTCTAAATCAGGGGTGTCAAACTCATTACCACCGGGGGCCACGTCAGCAATACAGTTCCCCTTGAAGGGCCGGTTGTAACTGGAAGACTGTATAAGACTGTATAAGTTCCCAACTCCCGGTCCGCGGACCAGTACCAGTCCATAGGTCATTTGGTACTGGGCCGTAGTGGGACACAGTGAAAAAATGTACTTTCTAATTATACAAGCAAAATATTTTTCAATAATAGGTCATTTAGACTCTGATACTAACAGAATAGAGTCTAAAAACATGTTTTATTTTGAAAATTTTAGCACCTTGCTACCAGTCCATAGTAACGGGTGGTACTGGCTGACCAGTGCGTGGAACCAAAAAGGTTGGGGACCACTGGTATAGATGTAGCTACTCCATAACAGCTACATATAAAAGCTACAAATATTGTTCATTTGCTGTGTAATAATAATAAAAAAAAACTTTTAATTTCTCAGGTTAAGAAACTCTGCTGCATGGACTTTACTAAATACTTTTTAAGCTCCAACGGGCCACACAAAACTGCTTTGCGGGCCACATTTGGCCCCCGGGCCTTGAGTTTGACACATATGATCTATATGAAAAGAATGGGGATTATTATTTACACACTAGGCTTAGAAAAAAAACAAAAAAAAACATAGATGAGCTTCACTGGTTTTTGAAGAAAATGTGGTGTTAGCTTGTGAAAATGTTGAAATAATAATAATAATAAAAAAAATAGGTTAGTTGGTTTAGAACATTTCGGTTTGGATATGGTCACTGCAACAGGCGGAGGAAATGCATTTGTGTGTTTTTTTTTTGGGCATGCAAGCGGCCTTACAACAATAAAAGACACGTTCGTTTGTGTTATCTTACGTGTGCCATACTTACCTGCTCTTTCTTTAGCAACATCACATACATGGTTGGATGGCCTCCACAAATACTTCACGTCAAAATACCATGTTTTTTTTCGTTGCCTCTGATATTTTCCATGCAAAACTACCAAAAGCTGAAGGCTACTCCTCCTATGCTAACCTTATAATTCCACTGCTACAACAAGTACAACTGTTTAATAAGGAATTCACATGTCAGAATTAGTGGAATCCCACCATCATCTGTAGCGTGTTTGTTTTTATGCAGATGATAACGCCATTTATAGAGAGAAAATTGGAGAAAAGGCACTTATTTATGCTTGCAATTAACTGCAAAAACTACTCTGGATACTTCAAATAAAGCTGAGTATTTGGTGTTACTTTAAAATGGATTGCTTTACTGAAAATCTGAAAAAAAAAAGCTTCATATTAATATTCTTCACTGGTTTTTGAAGAAAATGTGGTGTTAGCTTGTGAAAATGTTGAAATAATAATAATAATAAAAAAAATAGGTTAGTTGGTTTAGAACATTTCGGTTTGGATATGGTCACTGCAACAGGCGGAGGAAATGCATTTGTGTTTTTTTTTTTGGGCATGCAAGCGGCCTTACAACAATAAAAGACACGTTCGTTTGTGTTATCTTACGTGTGCCATACTTACCTGCTCTTTCTTTAGCAACATCACATACATGGTTGGATGGCCTCCACAAATACTTCACGTCAAAATACCATGTTTTTTTTCGTTGCCTCTGATATTTTCCATGCAAAACTACCAAAAGCTGAAGGCTACTCCTCCTATGCTAACCTTATAATTCCACTGCTACAACAAGTACAACTGTTTAATAAGGAATTCACATGTCAGAATTAGTGGAATCCCACCATCATCTGTAGCGTGTTTGTTTTTATGCAGATGATAACGCCATTTATAGAGTTGCATATGCAGATGATAACGCCATTTATAGAGAGAAAATTGGAGAAAAGGCACTTATTTATGCTTGCAATTAACTGCAAAAACTACTCTGGATACTTCAAATAAAGCTGAGTATTTGGTGTTACTTTAAAATGGATTGCTTTACTAAAAATCAGAGGAAAAAGCTTCATATTAATATCGTATTATGGCAAAGTTATTTACCAACGTGACTCATCCCACTGTCGAACTGTAAAGCTCGGCACAATTTTTTTTTTTAATAAAAGTGATTGAAAAAATATATTTTCCTTACTGATCTTACTGAACTTATTGACTTTATTTTAGTTTGTGTCCTTTCGGTTCTCATTCCAGATCCAGTCCTTTTGCTTTTATTCAACATAAAAACAAGAACACAAATCCCTTCATCCACCTATCGATCACCACGCTGGTACAGAGTGACAGTAAGCGAGTTGCAGTTCTTTGTTAGCACGTGGGCGGAAAACGTGGCGCAAAAAACGAGTAAACAGCAGAGAGCTGCCAAAAATAACCTTTTTAAAAATCAAACACTGTGGACCAGAGCGTGCTGCTGCTGCTGCTGCTGCTGCTGCTGCTCTCTGCCCAAGGACACTGGGTTTAAGTAGCCTGCCTTATTTTCTGTTTTTTTTTGGTTTTTTTTTTACATTAGGAAACGCTTTTGAACTACATCTAAAAACAAAAGTGTAAGACAGTGTCAGAGGGAGCCGAGCCTCTGTTTGTAATAAGGGTCGGAGCTTTTTAGAGATTTCACAGGTGGAAGTGTGTTACTGCCAAAAGGCCTGTTATGCAGAGGAGAGGGTGGGTGGGTGACAACGTGTGCAGCGGTATGGGTGGTCCGCGTCTCTGAGAGGTGCAGTCGATGAGACCACCAGCTGAGCTCTGGCTCTGTTTACTGAACACCACACAGATCAATATCTTTTTCTCCTGCAGCCTCTTAATGTGATGGAGGACGTCGATAGCGGAGACAGCGAGAAGAAGAAGAAGAAGAAGAAGAAGAAGAAGCTACCGATGCTCCTGCTCTGCGTTAGCTGTTCCACTTCTGTTTTGATAGGTAAAAACAGCTGTTAATAATGACACAATTAAACTCGATATGTTTTTTTTTTTTCAACAGCCTTGGATCATATTTGTTTTGTTTTTTTAAATCACCTTTTAAAAAGTTTTAAACTATCCTTATCCTTATCAAATTATATTTTTGGTTTATTTACCTTTCCGTGTATTATTTTCTTGCTAACCTTTAGACAATCCTGTGCCTATTATTAGTTAAATCCTAAAAAATGTGGGTCTCGTTTCGAGCCTTAATGTTAGCCACACTTACATAAATAATAATTTATTATAAAAATGGCCGCAGTATAGAGCCTGGCCTGGGCCTCAGAATATTAGGACACTGACTTAGTCCTCTTTCTAGTATATATTCAACCTCCTATACATCCAAAATACAAACACTAATCAGAACATATCTGACTGATTGTGCTGTTAAACAAACACGACACCTACACACGTCCTTCCCCGTCTTTTCTCTTCAGCCTCTACATGTGTTATTTACTTAATAAACATGCTGGATAAAATATGGGATTTTCTGTCAGTGTTCAAGGATGTTTATGTTGCATTTAAAATGCATGCGGTGGGATGTTTGGAGACGGAGCCGCAGGCGGTTGTATAAACCGGGCTGCGCACTCAAACCTGCCAAAGGTGTAGGAGCAGCAGACGCAGCAGCAGCAGGAACAGCAGCCACAGGAAGCCGCA
>NC_024321.1:2063196-2106504 GCF_000523025.1 Cynoglossus semilaevis
AAAAAAAAACCCCAAAAAACTAATAACTGCCAAAACAGTGAAAATGTCCAGCTAGCCTCCTGTAGCATTAGCCCAGTTGCTATTGCTAACGCTATTTAGGGGAATGTCTTTTTAAAATGTTTATAAATGCACAGGTGAGGAACATTTTTGTGACTTCAGGTACGGACATTTTGAAGACATGTAAATAGATGTCACAGTTTGTAAAAAGCTGACAAAAACACGATGATAATGTTTTAGCATTTTAGCAAAATAAGCTAACCTAAATCTTTGCTATGACAGAGTTTAGGTGAACCGAAAGTAGGGACGGTCCGATACCTTTCTTTTTTTCTCCAGGATGCGGCAGGCTAACATTATTGAGTCAATAGTCTCCCGGTTTATGGCAGGTCGCTCAAAGTTAATTTGAGCATTTGGGTTGTTTTTCTCAATGACTGAATTTTTACTACAATACCTGACCAATGCCAATCCCGAGTATAGGATCAAGCCATCACTGAAAAGTATCAAGTTTGGGAAGAAATGATGATATAATTAGCTCTGGGAAAAACTAATAGTCACGTCCACATCTGCACAAATAGCAGATGTTTGTCCATAAGAAGGAGAAACGTGGTGAAAATACCACTTAATGTACCCCAAGATTTTATAAGTAAAACAGTTGCTGTTCGGTTGCGAGCTCACCTGCATCGTGTTCAAGCCATAATAAAGCAGAGAAAACTTACTTTTCTCACAAGTCCAAGGCCATATTTGCCCAATATTCTGTTGGCTCTGACTTTTGGTGAAAGTGGCGCTAATGCAGGAACACTTCCACAGAAAAAGGCCTGGGCTGAGCAGTTCCCCTCGTACGTCATCTGCTGTACATTTCTACAGAGATCACAGTGTGTGGACTGCAGACTTACATTGACCCAGTATTCCGGACAGGGCGGTTTTAAACTTGTCTTTGGCCTCCTCCATCTCCTTCTCGTGTTGACTCTTCTCGCTCATCAGCCGGCGGATGTGACTGTTCGACGACTGGATCATGGAGTAGAAGTTGTTGGCGTTCCGGCGGTTCACTTCGCCTCGCTCCAGCCACGTTAGCAGCACGTGCACTGCGTCGGGAAACTTGCCATCGTCTGGACAGAAGAGGTGAGCGGACAAGATATATGAGATCTTATTATCGGAGGAAAAATACATATGCATATAAATATACTATTTTTATTGGTCGATTTTTATACAGCATGTGACAATTGGAGATTCATTTATGTCGCCATGGATATGGTCATTTTTACATGAGGGGGTCGTCGGTTTACGAGGTTTTTTTTTTAAATTTTTTTTTACAAATCGCCAGTTGTACGCCATACATTAAATTGTGCTACATACAACCTTTTTTTGCCCTTCATTACGGCTCCCAGGCTTAAGACAGACTCTAATGTCTCTCTATGTCCTAGATTATAATGTTACCACTGTGTTAACGTAGGCGAGCGACAGAGGTATTTAAGTTCTGACTTATGGCAAAAATTGAGTTACGTCGCATTGTAGGAATGGACGTCCGATGTAAGTCGAGGACACAGTTCTATAATCCAATATTGGCTTTTTTTTTAAATGACCACTATCAAATAGAATAAAATTGTGAATGAAAAAAAAAAGTGTCTTAACTCAGATATATGATACAAAACTCAAAGGTTTTGATTTTTTAAGGTATTTACTTTAACACTCCAAATGACTCTTTCTGCATGTCTGATAAAGAACTGAATCTGAGGACAATAAAAAGAATGTTCGCTCATACGGGGGATAGTCGTGGTAAGACGATTCACACAAATTCGTTTCTGCTCAGAAATACCCATAAATGACACAAAAGCACGGTAAATGTAAAGCACAGACAGATGGCAAGCTTGTGTGTGTTTTTTTTCAGTGACCAGATAACAAATTCTTGGTTAAAAAAAAAAAAAAAACAAACACAGAAAAACAAACATGGGGTTGGAGGAGTCTTTGCATCAGAGCTGAAAAAGACAGACGAACAGATGGCCCAGAGGCATGAAGTCGGAGGCATTTTGTTATCGGGGCAACTGTGACTGAGACCTGGAAGTGTCACTGCTCATTAGTGACACCAGATTATTCAAGCAGAAAGTTGACAGGAAAGGAGGAGGAGGAGGAGGAGGAGGCGGGGATGCAGCAGGCAGGAGAGGAGGCAGAAAAGGACGGAGCAGCAGAGGAACAGAGACAAGGGAGAAATGAAGTGGCAGAAGAAACGAGACACGTGCACCGGAATCATCTCCGTTACATCTACTACATGCTACAAGTCATTTTTTTAAAATCAATTTAGAGAACACAGCCAAATCAAACAGAAGAAAAAAAAAAAAGTATTTTCTCATGTGTCAGGCTTTGCGTCAGCCTAACCTTTGATTTTGTCCCCCAACTGGCTGCACTCGTGCTCCGAGTAGTGGACGATAGGCGGAGGCGACGGCGGTCGCAGACGGTCCTCCTCCATCTTGCGGCGGTGTCGCTCTTCTCTCGCCAGCATCCTCTGTCGACACTCCCACTCGTACAAATCGTCCCTGGCCTGGGCAAAGTCCACGTGAAGACGACCAGTGTCTTTTTTATCCGTGCTGGAGCCTAAACGGATACGGTAACCTGGGAGGACAAAAGTGAGGAGTGGAAATTAGCCGCAGGAAGTTTCAACCAATTCCACATCCTACGCGCGGGGGGCATATTTTATGGTATAAATGCTAAAGCAAAAAGAGCCTTATTAAAATGATATTTTTCTTTATTTGGCGACCCAAAAATAGAATCTCCTGTGACCCGTCTTCAAGCCCCCGACCCAGATTTTTTTCGGCAGTGTTATGAAGACCCCACAGCGTGTACACGCTCTCTGTAAACAGACAAGAGAAACTCAAGGAGGGCAATTACTTGAAAATGAAGGAGCACAATCTCCCTCATTAGCCCCATCACTCCCGTCCTCTCCTCTCTCCACTTAACTCTCCCTCTCTCTCTCTCTCTCACTCTCTCTCTCTCTCTCTCACCGTTACTCAATTTCCTCTAATGGCTGGTTGTACATTAGAAGTGCAATCAGGTCCATTTGGTGATTTAATTGGATGAAACGATCACAGAGAGAGTGTTTAGCATAACTCTCTCTCTAAGTGTGCGTGTGTGTATGTGTGTGTGTGTGCGGTTGTTCCAGAGGATGCATGGAGGATGACTCACTGAGGCTGGATATGGCCCTCATCATACAGAGGAGGAGGAGGAGGAGCTGAGGTGGACACTCAGACAAATGAGTCTGAGTGTTGGAACTCTAGGCTCCAGGTCTGCTCCTGCTTCAATATTTTATATGAACAGAACTCTGGGAGCTACTGAGTGCTACTGTTTGAACGATGAGTGAGTGGGGGAGTTATACTTTTGCATACTTTTGTAAAAATGTTTTTGTGAATTTCATTTTCCAGTAAAATGATATACCCTTTTTCCGGACTATAAGTCGCACTTTTTTTTTCATCCTTTGGTTGGGTTTGCGACTTATATATGAAAATATATAATTTCACATGTTCGTTGTTTACACATTGACAGCCACTAGAGGGCACTCTAGGCTTATGTACCAGTATCTGCTACTCCTGTACCACTGATAAATTTACATGTTCGTTATTTTTACCCCAACAGCCGCTAGAGGGCACTGGTGCGACTTATACTCGGGAGCAAGTTATATATGTTTTTTTTCTTCTTCATTATGCATTTTTTGGCTGGTCCGGAAGATTCGTGTAATGTATATTGTGTTAAAGTTTGTAGGACCATGAGTTAGACAAGCTTTGCTTCTCAAAGTGTGGAGCGGGCCCCACCGGTGGAGAACGGAGACAAGACAGCATCGAACTGTAAAATATTTTTAAGGTTCGAGTGATGATGGCACAACCGCACTTGTATTTTCCATGTTTGTTACTGATTTTGATTTGTTATAAAATATGATACTGAATTTCAAATGTAATTTTGTCAAAATGAACAAAAAGGTTTGAGAACCTCTGCGTTCGACCCAGATTTGTTTTCCGAAGGTTTAGAAGATACTGTTGAACTTTTAGCTCATTCTGAGCTAACTCTTCTTAGCTATCGTTGAGCCATATTTGCTACTTCTTTAAAAATCACATTCAGTTCTTTGCCATCACATAGCATGTGCACAGCATTTTGACTGAAGGCCTGTCACTAACTAACCATTAACCAGTGGCTAAAATGCAGCCCCAAACTTTTCCAGAGACATGCATGTTCTTCTTCCTTTGGTTGATTACAGGGAAAGAAAAAAGTCCGATTTCACAGCCGTGGCTGCAGCAGCAGAGACGGTCTTCTCTATGTGTTGTATTATTTAAAGAAGCCTACAATGCCAACTCATACAAAAATATGATATTTCAGTACAAAGTGATTAATAATTGAAGCTTGGGCCCACACCACAAACCTAAAGACGGTTAAATAATTCAGGAGACTCCTCATGTGTGAAGATGACGAGATTTGTGTGGTCGGAAGAGAGAATTCATAGATTGTGTTATTCTTTGCGTTAGCTGTAAGGACAGCGGTACACTCATTACAGTTACAGTAAAAAAAAAGTAATGTAATTATTCGGAGAGAAATAACCAAAGATCCCAGAAGACTGAGAAGACTCCAGTAAAAGACTGGAAGTTTGAACTGTTTCAATGACTTGAGTTCTACAAAGGCCAAGAAAAAGTCCACTTCTGCTGCAGAGACCCTTCCAGGACCGGAGAATAAAACAGCACAATCTTGTATTTTGGAAATGTTGATATGAATTATGGAAAAGAGGAGAGAAGAAGAAAAAAACGAGAAATTCTCAATCAGAATACTTGGAAACTGGAGAAGAATTGTCTCAAGAAAAATGAAGTGAAACTTAAAAAACTGACCTAAAATCATGCAACACCTTACATCTATTTGCAATGAGGCATAAAGCTAATACGCCGCAAGCTAGCCGACGAGCAATTAGTTTCAACTGGTCTCTGCGTGATTCAAATATGTCACATCACTGCTAATAATTTTGCTAGAGAAAAGCCAAGCAGTGAGAGTGATGCAGACCTACCAGACAGAAACAGAGCCTTGTCCACCGTGAACTCTTCCGCAAATCGGATGTGACAGAAGTTCTTTTTACTTTTTCGTATCGCTGTGATGTCGCCGCACTGACCGAAGACCTCCATGATGAGCTGCTCGGTGGCGTTCTCCGGCAGACCCCCGACGAATACCGTCTTACACCCTGGGGGGCGCTCTCTTGTGGCGGGAGGAGGAAGGTCTGGGCAGAAACGAGGATAAAAAAAAAGAAAAAAAAAACAAAACAAGGATTAATAAATAGTGAGAACTGGACTGGGAAGATATAATGATGTAGATAAGGATGTGTGTGGAATGTGAAGTGTAGATAAGTAGCTGAAATATACGTATGAAGAGGCAGCTGTCGAGGGAAATATATGAGTGAAAGGAAGAAGCTGAAGACGAAATGACTGGAATGAATATTATTTGAGGTACCATTAGTGTCTCTGGGACACAGAATTAGTGGTTAAAAAAAACCCTAAAGAAAACCCCAAACATATATATATATAAATATATATAAAAATATATATAAATATATATATAAATATATATATATACATACTAAAAATATATAAATATAAATATATATATACATACTAAACCCGGTAAAAGGGAATGCAGTACAGACCAAAATTTTCTCTCTGGGTGAGAATATTAAGACAAATATAATCAATAGGAAAAAAACGGATTCTGCAGAATTCAATTAAATACTATGAAAACCAACACATTTATGCCTCTTGTATGATAAAAGCTAATGAAAGAGTAATGATAACTCAGGGCAACGTGATCATATTATTATTATTTTTTTTTGCTGTTGTTAAATAAGCTTTTATTAACTTCATCTCACGCACAGAAATGAAAGTCTTTGGGCGTTCACAGTACGGTCGTGAATCTTCACACCGAAACGTCCCCCAGTTACAGGGACCACTCAGTCAACACAGCCACGTTGACTGGTCTCATCTCTGACAGATCAGAGGACTGGGATTATTTTAGTCCATGAGGAGCCAACAGGAGCATCAGTGGATGAGGAGCTTCTGGACGTCTGGCAGAAAAAGAGCCATCGGTGCTCCTTTCTCCTGTACATATCGACAGGCTGAGGAGCCCTGGGGTTTAACTAGGCAGGAGACCTGAGCCGCACTTTGTTGAGCAGTGAAGAAATACGGCTTCATTCATTTTCATCTTTATTTTTTTTTTACAACGTTCAGAAGTAGTAGAAATGTTATTTATTATTATTTCATTGCTGTTTATTTTGGATGGATGGATAGATGGATGGATGGATAAATGGATGGATGGATGGGTGGATGGATGATAGAGAGATAGATGGGTGGATGGATGATGGATGGATAGAGAGATAGATGAGTGGATGGATGGATGGATGGATGGATAGAGAGATAGATGAGTGGATGGATGGATGGATGGATAGAGAGATAGATGGGTGGATAGATGGATGGATGGATGGGTGGGTGGATGGATGGATAGATGGATGAAAAGAACATTAAAAGTCCTCAAATATCTTTCCAGAGTGTCTTCAGAGTACTGCAGAAGTACAAGACAAAACCCACGACTGTGTGTCTTGTTGATACTTTTGCAGCTCATTTTGTCCCTTTACAGCCATTGGACAATGTTGGTCATTGTGATCCGTGGTCACCTGACAGCTGTTTAGCATATCTGTGTTGTTTAGTGCGTATGCTGTGGCTGCGAGTGTCCTACTGGTCATTACTGTACGTTTTCTCCTCATGTTTGCATCCCTTCACCACCATCACTGCTGCTCATTTTTATTCAATCTACTAAAGCTGAAAACAGAAAACTGGTGTTTCATTTCTAGAAGGAATAAACAAGTTTCAGGGCAAGAGGGAAGGATTTTCAAAAAATATGTTTCGCCTCCTTGTAGTTAAAAAAAAAAAACAACAAGCAGAAAGTACAGCTGGCAGATGTAACAACGAGTTTCATATGAAGTGACCTTTTCGGTCTACTGATGTTGGCGATGTGGTCGAGGGGAGAAGGAGAAGAACGGAGGAAGGAGGAAGGAGAACAGGTGCAGAGCCTCAAACACAGTCTGTGACTGCTCTAACTCCTTTTGGAAAATTGTTTTGTTTCCCAACAAGACGTTTGGGTTAATTTGGCTTTGCTGAGACATTTACCGCTGCGCTTTTGAGACGGTCTGTTAGGGGACGTTTCATTTACATGCACGACGCGGAAGATTAAGAACTTTGTGAGAAAGACTTCAAGGATGTTCATTTTAAACTGCAGCCACGGGAGCCGAGGAGAGAAGGAAGGAGGAGAGGGCTTAAAAAGACATCCAGTAAACAGGAGAGAGAGGGGAGAAACTGACGGTTATGGAGATAATTTAAAATATATGATTGAAATGGCCTTTATGGAATTCAAACATATATTCAATATATATAATATATATACATATATACACATGTATACATATATATACTGTACATATATACACATATGTACACATATATACACATGTATATATATATATATATACACATGTGTATATATATATATATATACATATATACACATATGTAGACATATATACATACATACACATGTATACATATATATACTGTACATATATACACATATGTACACATATATACACATGTATATATATATACACACGTATATATATATACACATGTGTATATATATATATATATATATATACATATATACACATACATATATGCATATACGTATCTACATATATACATATATACACACATGTATACATATATACGTATATACATATATGCACATACATATATGCATATACGTATCTACATATATACATATATACATACATATACATACATACATATATAGATATATACATATATACATACATATACATACATACATATATATATATATTATTTTAACTAAACTTTTAAAACCCCATCTATAAACATAAGTGTGAGATGGTGTATATTTAACATGTTATGTTCAGTTAAATATGAAAGCGTCTACTACTATGTGTGTGTCTATGTATGTATGTATGTATGTGTCTATATATTTGGTATGTGGTGTGTTTGTTCACCATCCATCTCCGGGATCTGACTGAACCCAGTTTTATATTCCGAGGAGCTCCAGCCAGTGGAGTGGACCGTCGTTAATAAGACAAAGTACCTTCACGCTCGGTCATGTAAACACACTCAACAGCTCACGTCGCCAACGTGGACACAGAATGAGAAACAAGAGGCATATAAATATTTATCAGATGTGTTCTGTCTTTAAAATAAATGATGTGCTTGAAATGGAGTCATTTTTCGGCTTTCGTATACAATTTTTTGTTTTTGTAGATTTAGTGTACTGTATGACAGTGTTCATGGTACTACAGATATGTGGATTACTACAGGTACACATTTAAAATAGGTGTAAAAGTCGATCACAATAGGTGTAAAGGTCTATTAAAATAAGTTTAAAAGTCGATTCAAATAGGTACTGTATGACAGTGTTCATGGTACTACAGGTATGTGGATTACTACAGGTACACATTTAAAATAGGTGTAAAAGTCGATCACAATAGGCGTAAAAGCCGATGAAAATATAAGTAAAAGTCTATTAAAATAAGTGTAAAAGCCTATTAAAATATAAGTAAAAGTCTATTAAAATATAAGTAAAAGTCTATTAAAATAGGTGTAAAGGTCTAATCTAAGAGTAAAAGTCTATTAAAATAGATGTAAAAGTCTACTTAAATAGGTGTAAAAGTCTTAAAATAGGTGTAAAAGTCTATTAAATAGATGGAAAAGTATTTTAAAATAGTTGTAAAAGTCTATTTAAATAGGTGTAAAAGTCTATTAAATAGATGGAAAAGTATTTTAAAATAGTTGTAAAAGTCTATTAAAATAGAAGTAAAAGTCTATTAAAATATATGTAAACGTCTATTGAAATAGGTGTAAAAGTCTATTAAATAGATGGAAAAGTATTTTAAAATAGTTGTAAAAGTCTATTAAAATAGAAGTAAAAGTCTATTAAAATATATGTAAAAGTCTATTTAAATAGGTGTAAAAGTCTATTAAATAGATGGAAAAGTATTTTAAAATAGTTGTAAAAGTCTATTAAAATAGAAGTAAAAGTCTATTAAAATATATGTAAACGTCTATTGTAAAAGTCTATCAAAATAAGTGTAAAAGTCTATTTAAATAGGTGTAAAAGTCTATTAAGACTTTTTCACATGAGGAAGGAAAGCAGGTATAAAACGCCAAGCCATTCAATCGTTGTCAAGATAACTGTCCACTTGTAACGTTTGTTAAAACTTCTGGCTTCAGGTGTTGATACCGTGACAAGCTACAAATCCACGATACGTATAACATTTTACGAAAAGACTTAAGTCTTTTTTTTTTGACGCATGGCTATTAAACCTCGATGCAACTTGAAGTATCCGCAGATACCGATATAATCCGATATCTTCCTTTCTCCTCCAGCAGGCTGCAGGCTGCCATTGCTTTGTCCGTTTACGGCGTGACACGTAACGTTAAGTAAAACATCTGGACTGAAGCATCAAATCAGACGAGATACTGTTGTTTTTTTTAATCCTGAAATTTTGATCAACATCGGACCGATCCTGAGTATCGGATCGAGGCTATCAGGCTAACATAAATTTTGATCAACATCGGACCGATCCTATCGGATCGAGGCTTTCAGGCTAACACTTGACTGTCTCTGTACTTACTTTAACTCTCTCCCTGTTGTCATGTCGTTTAGCCTACTCTTCTCCAAGTACTCCTCCCTAAACTAACTCGACTGCTTTGGGAACGGGCACAAACCAACAGAGCAGTCTGAAGCTGACGGTGGCGAGGACGCGGAGCGTGATGGAAACATCGTTATTTCACACCCAGTGCAACCAAAATGGGTTTCTGGGCATCAAAATAGTAACATCCGAAATAAAAAAAAAAAAAAACAACTGTCAGGTGATGAACACGATACAACTCCAAATTTTTTCTCTCCACTGCTCAGAATAGTCTGTTTGGCTGAGTTTTACAGACAGCAGAAAATAACTACAGCATAACGGGCTTTCATGACAGACTCCTGCTGGTAATTGAAAGTGCCTTTTTGTCTAACGTTACAGCTTGGACCGGTGTCACACTGAGGCGAGAATTTATATTTCGCACTTCAAGCGTCAGAACCTGTATTCTAACCTTCCCATTATCCCTGATTATCCTTTATTTGGGGCATGAACCATTTGTGGGGAGTTTTTCTCGTCCTATTTCTACATTGCAAAGAGAAAACACACACGAACCTTCCAGCGCTCTCCATTATTCTGCTGTAGAATCACTCTGCTCTAATTATGCAGCATTCCCCACTTTTAGCCACTACACATGAATCATGACCCCTGATTGTGGCTTTGAGGTAGATGGAGTAGGAGATCAGAAGCACTGTCTCCAGGCTTGGATTCCTGTTTTTTCCCCCCCAACAATAGTTAAGTAAAAACCATCCATCACTGTCCGCTGTGCAGATTCACCTGTTTGGTCCTGTTAGGAAGAACTCAAGTGATTCGCTCCTAGCAATTCAACAGAAGGAAAAAAAAAAATCCAAGAAACAAGATCCAAAATTTGTTATCAGCCATTTATTTGGGATGTTTACTACTCAGCCTTGATTTCCACTTCTTTTTTTTTCATAGTAAGACTTAACTGGATATGTCCACAGCCTTTGGGCAACATCTCAACCAAGCCGGTCTTAAACTGCAGGCCCGCAGGCCAAAAACGGTCCATGAAACCCCCGTATCCGGCCCACATTTAGACGTCAATAATGATTGAATTTGTTCTTGATTTTTAATAATTACATTTTTTTTTCATATTGTTTCATTCATATCGTGGCGCTTTAGCCCCATTGGTGTAGAACCCCAGGGTTCACCTCCTGGGCAAAATCAAATCCTGGGTTAGGGCGGTTGGCGCCCCCCAGTGGACTCACCACCCGTAAAAAGATTGACAAGGAGCTTGTGCTGTGCAGTGGGATTTGGGTGGCGGTCATGCAGACTGCTGCCCCCGCGACCCGGTAACGGATAAGTGGATGAAAATGGATGGATGGTTTCATTTATATGGTAGAACATATTTTTTCCTTAAGTTTGAGATCTTTGTAAAGACTAAAGAGCCTGAACTTGACTCTTTTTGGGGTGGGTTTGTTTTTTTTTTTTTCTAGTTAAAGAACTGAGCCCCCCCCAAAAAATTGTTACCACATGTTTCAAACCACACAAGTGCAGACTGGTGAGAGTGAAACCCAATCCACATAGACCACACACACGTTTGTGGAGAACAAACCTGACAAAGGTAGTTTATATGTTGAGAATGGAAGTTATCGCTAGAAGCAACTCAAAAAGTATATAAAACTAATCTTAAACGGGGAAAAAAAAGTCAAATTGGTCCTAAAATTTGTAATGCAATGTAATGTAAAAGTCATGCATAAAAGCTAAAATGCTAAAAATGCTTTTATCCTTCTCGACACCATCTATAGGTATAATGTAGGCATTGCAGGGAAAGGGCAGAAATATGATCACAATATAATCCAAATATATAATTTGGACAAGTTTGGCGGGCCGGATTACAAAGCTGAATGGTCCACATCTGGCCCCCGGGCCTTAGTTTGCCCATGCCTTGGCTAAATGCTAACAGATTTCTCATTGAAAGGTACTGTATGTATCTTAAAATGTATCTAAAAGCTAGCCAAGGAGAGAGACCTCAAATCACTCAAAAATCAAGTATTCAGCCATAACGCAACTAGATCAACTCACTAACTGACAACTTAACTGACAACATAGCTTAAAAGTAACTATCAGGTTACTTAGAAAAAGGCTAGAAACCTTCCCACCAAGCCGCCGTGAAGTTAGCAAAATATATGCTAGCAACACTACAAAATAAAAAGCTTGAAACTTTAGATTCCATGAGGCAGAACAAAATCCAAACCAGACAAAGATTGTTTTTTTCTTTTCAACTTTTCATTCCTTACTAGTCAATTCTGCAGGCCCTTGGACTCACGCAGCCCTCCACTGTTGAGACAGCAAACCTCGAGAGACCAAAGCCAACTTTGATAGCACCGATAGATCTGACTTTCATAAGAAGAATTCAGCTGAGACACTTTATCCATAAAAGAATCTGCCTTTTTCAAGACACCCGGCTTGAAGACCGACGACAGTGACAGATACAGGGGGACATTAAAAGAGACGGAGATCAGAAGAATCAGAACCGGTGCAGAATAAGTGGAACGATAATGAAAGGTGGAACAGAAAAAAAAAAAAAAAAACGGAAAGAAAGTGATTCTCAGACAGGTTTCCCAGTCGGCTGTTATACCACCGTGGATTTACTCACTATCAGAATCTGGGCTAAACGTCATAAAAGATTCACAGCTAACGGCCGTTAAACACAGAAAAGGTGTCAATTTTCAAACCACTTGAACACGAGCGAGGGTCATGTTTGGAATTCAGCTTACAAAAGAAACACTTTGATGTTAACACATGTGCTTAACTGTCAATACGAGGGTGTAATCGCTGAGGATTGCACATATATATGTAGTTTCGCGTCAACAGCAAAATAGCTACAGGTTAGCAAAAACGGCGACACGTTATATAAGTCAAACCTTAAAAAGTCAGACCACAGATACAGTAGATCGGGATGTCAAGCTTATCGTGGAGCCCCATCAGCTCCACAGTACAGCGCCCCCTGAAGGGTCGATTGTAAATGGACGACCGCATAAACGTAACTACTCCATTACGTACTAATAAGTGGTTCTGCAATTAAGTATTATTTACAAATTTTAAACATCGCTGTGTAAAAATGTATATAACTGATCAGATTAGGAAATTCAGCAGCATGTTCCGCATTATAAAGGGAAACACTTTTTTAAGCACACAAAATGACCTGGCGTGCCACATTCGGCCCGCGGGCCTTATGTTTGACACCAATGCAGTTGATGGTGAGCTGCCAGAGCCATTAAGGCGGAGCATTATATACAGTTTGCTGTTTCCAAACTCACATATTGTTGCATAATCCGATTAAATGTTCAACTCCTTCACCTGTAGCAGGAGTCTGGCACCGACAGTGTAGGCGAGGCAGTATTTTTAGCCTCAAATAAAATATAATAAAAATAACTTACTGGGGTTTGGAGGGAACAGGGTGCAGCTCTTGCAGTGGATGATTTCTTTGACAACAGGAAGATCCTGCGAGAGTGGAGCGGGAACGATTCCAATGCCGGGCATCAGGGGATTGATGGGGGTGATCCCGGCCATCATTCCCAGGTTGGGATCAAAGTCTGCGGAGAGAAAAGACGGACGCGTACACAGTAAACACCGAGGCTAAGAGTGGTCTGTAACAGCTTCTGTTAGGTCAGATGTCACAGCTGTCACACCAACAGCAAACACGTACACTGTTAACATGAATAAATCATCCACACAACATACATTTTTGAACAGTTGTTTTTTTTTTTTTTTTTCTTTCTCCGAGCCACTGTTTGTTCACGGCTGCAAAAACGACAAATGAGGAAGAAACTCTTTTGCTTCAGTAACTTAAAAAAAACATATTTGGGAGGGAATTCAATCTAATGTTGTACGATTCTTAGCTAATTATAGAAAAAAAAAAAACGTCATAATTGACTAGCTTTAGAGATGCTAACGCTAACCTGAAGCCTTTTTTTTTGCGATGTTTGGCATTTATCTTCGTTTTCGCACATTCATGTGGCTAACCGTTAGCGGGTTTCATATTCTTCGTAGAAAACACAAAACGATTCACGGTAATACAGCCTTAGTACAAAGATCAGGCTAACCTAGCACGCTAACGTAGCCTGCTATAGTGACACGAAGCATGATAGTGGCGACAGTTGTGGCGGCGTCTTTTACATGTTTTGTTTTTTCGGTATTATTTTAGCATCATCATTTGTTTTTCTCTTTACCCCGCCACCCCCCCGCCCCCACCACACACACCCATGTGTGTGTGTGCATGCCCACACACCCATGTGTGTGTGTAAAAAATGATTCACCCTCTGTCTTTGTTATCAGAATCAGATCCTCAGCAGCTGGTGCTGAGGCTCAAACCACGCTGAAGCTTTATTTCCATAGGCTAACCTAGCACCCACTCACACACTCACACACACACACACACACAGACACACACTCACACACACTCACACACACACACTGAGATTCCATTGCAGTTATTGAGATACAACTCCATTATTCAGTGGAGAGAACGTGAAAACGTTAAACGCTATTGAATTCCGTTGCCTTACAGAAACTACAACCCAGAACTCTGGAACTGGAACCAGTACAGTATCAGACACACTTTGTGTTTCTGCGCCAAATACTAGCAATGTTACTCTAAACTGGTGTTTTTCAACCTGAGGGTCACGGCCCCACATGGGGAC
The DNA here is from genome assembly GCF_000523025.1 of Cynoglossus semilaevis. Classification (NCBI taxonomy): domain Eukaryota; kingdom Metazoa; phylum Chordata; class Actinopteri; order Pleuronectiformes; family Cynoglossidae; genus Cynoglossus; species Cynoglossus semilaevis. Next base: position 2,077,591 of record NC_024321.1, read on the forward strand.
GCCTGGAATGCAAATGGGGTCGCCTGAAATTTCCAGTAATTAATAAAAAATAAAAAAAAAGTATATTGATGAATAAAAAAAAAAAAAAAAGTATATTGATGACAATATTTTTTTCCAAAAATGATTATTATTATTATTATACCACAATTTTTCCAAAAATGATTATTATTATTATACCACACACACACTTTGTGCACCAATTTGGCGACGAAAACGAGTTAGCTAGAAACAGTAACAAAAACTAGGAAACATTTTCGGCAAGGCACCCAAAGACAGGATCTCACAAACACAAACACCTGGTGGAGAAAAATACTGTCCTCCTGTCTGCAGTAGAAGACAAATGGTTCGTGGGACTTAACCAGTAAGACGTCTCCGGTGTTCTCTAAGATAGAGAGACACGCAGCTATTCTTTTGCGGTAAAACCTCGTCGTGTTTGAACTCTGTTTGGTTTCATCATTTCCCCGGCTGCAGTTTGTTGTTTTTTTTCCTCTCACTCCATCGTCCACTTCCAGCACCTTTTCTTATCAACTTGTCTACGATCTGTCTTCTTTTCCTCCGTCATTAATTGGCTGGATCATCGCTCGCTCTCACTGAGAGGTTGATGATTCTGTTGCTGGACTGCTTTCCTTTTCACCTTTAAAAAAATTTTTCTTTCCACTCTGTAGAATTTATGGAGGTCTCCCTGCTGCAGGAACAGACTGGGAGGTTTCTGTAATGCAGGCTTGAATCTCTTTTACTGCACGTTTCACTCATCTAACACTAAAAACCTCTGCTGAGGATAAAGCAGCGGTTTCTCTAAGAGAACAGGAACGCTGGCTCTGGCTTCACCACAATATACTCCGATGACTAACTCTGGATGTTTTAAAGCACACGTCAAACTCAGGCCCGGGGGCCAAATCTGGCCCACGGTGTAATTATATTTGGCCCACGAGATCAGATTAAATGTGTACTAGAGTTGGACAGTTTATAGCTGCTATATATTGGTAGAATTTTAGTATTAGCGGTGTATGTTATAGCACATACATTTTGGGTTTTTTTGTTGTTGGCCTGTGAAAAAAAAAATTACATTAAAAAGGAACCCGAAAGGCTGCAGATAAAGAGACAGAAGAAGAAACAAATACAACTGATGTGTTTTATTTTAAATTACTCATGTATTAAATTAAATTAAGCTTTGGTTGTTCCAGATTCATTGTTTACGCAAAATAATAAAACAAGTTTGTTTCTATATGAAAAAATTCAACATTTCATATCTGGAGAGAAGGGAAAACATGAAAAATACCATCCGTTTTTTAAGAAATATTAAGTTTGGGCCGTGACTTGGTCTCAGTTTTTAATTTTGGCTCACTGTGAATTTGAGTTTGACAACGTTTTTTTTAAAGGAACTAGAGCGTTCACACAATATAAAACCGTCAAAATTGCTAACACATAGCATAGCAGATGAAGAAAAGCTTTAAATAAATCCGCTGTAGAAGCTAAAACAAACTAGTTATCTAGCCATTAGTCAAGGTCTTTAAATGTTTCGCCAAAAAAAAAAAACCCAAATTACCTGTTGTTTTGAAACATGGACAGATTATCTTTAAATAAAAAAAGTAAAGGGATATGACTGGATTCTTTTTGAATGAAGTAAATTAGTAAAACTGAAGTACATTTTTTTCCACTTTGTCCCGGTACCAAATGATCTATGGACCGACATTGGTCCCCAGACCAGGGGTTTGGGGACCCCTGGTCTATAAGATCACATATAACATGGAATGACCACAATGTTGTCAAATACAATTAAATACTAATAATTGGGAATGTAAATATTAACACAAATTACCGCCATACAATTAAAGTAAAAAGGTAAAAAAATGTCTGGAAAAGAAAATGAATCCAAAAAAACTAAAATGAACCCTGAGAAAATCAGCGCCAAAATCTAAAAAAATCTAAAAAAAAAAAAAAAAATCCAAAAGGCAAAATGAAAAGGACCAATAGTTCTAAATCACGTTTTTAAACCGATCAGTCGAGGAAAAAAAAAAAAAAAAAAAAGCCTCAATGTTGTAGTAAATAAAGCTGAAATGTAGCACCTAGCCAAACACGGAGGGACTTATTTCACCTCTTACTCTATATTTAGTGTTTGACCGATGTCCCAGGGTTTCATGGATGAAATCAGAGCTGCTCCGTTCGTATGTTGTTGCACCGAAAACTAGATTTCAGCTCAGAGCCAGGACATGATCTGGTTACATCAGGCCACGGCTGGTGCAATTTCAACGCCGCTCTGCTCACATTCCCTCTGGAGTGTGTATACACTTGCCTATGTGAGTGCGTGTGTGTGTGTGTGCGTGTTATTTGTCCTTGTCCATTAGGGGCCCTGGTCCTGCAGCAAACATGTAACACAAGCACAGCTAATAAAGCCCAGTTACTTCTTTCTAGGAACTCCCTGCCACAGCAGAGTATTTTTAATCTCTGTGTTTGAGACCAGGTGCGATGCTGTTGAAACATTAAGTCTAAAACTAATGGAAAAAAAAACAGGTTTAAATCCCCCCCCCTGACCAAAAAACAAAACAATGATTAATGATATCTAAAATGTACCTCAACACTGGTTAGTAAAACGATGGGTCAAAAATAGCTAAAGACTGCAATACGAACAAATATTGAGCCAACACCTAGCTTAGCTCTACTTGAAAGGTAGAGGATGAACAAAGCCAAATGCTATATCATGAAGCTAGGCTATGTTTTTTGACCGTCAGGTCACCTGAAATGTAAATGGTGTCAACTGAAATGTTTAGAAATTGATACAAAAAAATACTAATTAATTTAACTCTGTATTTGCAACACGGTAAAAAAAACGTGTTTAAAAACTAAGGCGTTGGAGTTGCCAAAATGTGTCATGTCAAAAGCCAGAAAACGTTAGGAACGATTAAGTTTTCGCCCAGTGATATCTTGATTAGGGCTAGCCAAAAACGGTTAAAAAAAATTTGCTTAGCTTAGCGCTAATAACTAGCCAGATTAGGCAACAAAGTGGAATGTTAGCCTATAAATAATTATACAGGAACCTGTCCGAGAACTACAATACATATTTAGAACGAATATTTTCTCCCAGTAATATATTGATGAGGCTAGCCAAAAACGGTAAAAATAACTTAGCTCAGAGCTAATAGCTAGCCAAATTAGGAAACATAGTGGAATGTTAGCTTATAAAAGTTTATACAGATACCTGTCTGAGAACTACAATACAAAAAAACAACAAAAAAATTGAAAAATATTTATTTTCTACTCAGCCGTCTCTGACAGATGGTATTTTTCTTCTCCTTAATTTGACAATAAGAGAAAATATTCCAGCTGATTTTCACTGTCCTCACTGTCACTCACCGCAGCCCGGACTTTAAGAAAACACAGGATAATGTATCGCAGGCGGATGGACTACAGACTTTTCTAAATGATTTATTGCTTCATTGGAGATTTATATATTTTTTTATGTTTAATAAATCCTTTTCAACATTTAAAGAATCATTATGATACATCTGTTATTTCTGTATCTGCACTGAGGCGAGAAGATAAAACAAACAAACAAAAAAACAACCGTGCCTTCATTTTGGCCCTGTACCTGCTGCACTTTGGAGGAAATAAAATCCCAGATATTGATTTCCTACAGTACACGTTTCCACAAATGTCTTTCCACCCGATTACATTTTGAAGGTGAAATCTCACAGGAGGCATTTTCCTGCAGAAACAGGAAACTTTGGAGGAAAACAGTTCCCTCAAAATGGGTTTCCTTCACAGGCATCATGAGTTACACCATGCTTTTTTTTTGCTTTTTTTCTTACTGGAACACAAGACAAAAATGTGAGTATCCTGATCTGATGTGCAATTGGAGTCGGAATTATTCAGACCAAAATAATTGTGAATTATGATATTGTTGAAAAAGCCGGGAGTTCTGCGTTTAGGATCGACCTCAGGGATCAGAATTTCTATGCAATGTTTTTGTTGCGTTGTAATTGGAATTAGGTTTTGGAATTTACATTTTTATATATGACTAGTTCTTCAGCTAATACCTTCCTGTTTGAAGTTATTTGGGAAAAATTTGAATATTTATTTGGTTTTTATCAGATTAATTAGCAAATGTTGCTATCTTTTCTATTTTGAATTTACTTTTGGTTTATATTTTATTTACAGTGTGCTTACATTTTGCTAGTTCTTTCTCAACAGAACCTACTACAAACTACACATTTCATCCTTTTAGGAAGTGTTCCATGTTACAGTTCACTTGTAACAATATTTTTTTTTTTACAATCTTAACCATCTTAATCGACGAGTGTTAGCGATTTTTCTCAAACGAAATCTAGACCGGGGATGTTAAATTAATTTTTTATTCTAACATAATTAGCTTAAATAATAATAAGTACATATTTATTTGTTTTCCTGCAAATAAATCAATTCAAAAATGTCATATTTAACAAAATATAATTTGACAAATCATCACGAACGTGGAGCGTTTTTTGTGTATTTTTTCACTTTCAAAATTCATCAAGCGAGCCGGATTAAACCCCCTAGCGGGCCGTTTTTGGCCTGCGGGCCGCATGTTTACCACCACCAATCCAGACCTAAATTTTCTCCAAATAAAAAAAAAAAAAGGTTTCTGTCTTCAATCATCAACAGTAACATTTCAAAAACAGCTCAGGCTTCTTGGTGAAACACAACAACAAAAAAAAAAAAAAAAAAAAAAAATAATGTGGCTCTGCGTCCACCCACTCATGTCCATGTGTTCCTCTTTCACCGCACAACTCGACGCACTCCGGTCTTTCTCTCATGCTTGGAAAGCCACACAGATCCACGTCCTCCTCCTCCTCCTCCTCTCTCTGCTCATATTTCTCTCTTGTAACAGTAACATGCAAGAGTAGAGCGAACACAGAAACTTCTTACACGTCTCCCTCCCTAATCCTCCTTCCCTTTGTCTTTCACATATATTTGACATTAAACTATCCATTTCCTGGGGGGTTGTTCAAAGTAATAACATTTACGGCCGCCTATCAATCAGACGGAGCAGGGAGATTCATAAAAAAGTAAGGTTTCGGGGGGTATTAATGTCATCCTCCTCCTGGTTTATGCTCGGTCGCTCTCTCCCCCTTTTTTTTTCTCCCCCACTCCTCTCTTATTTTCAGTCTCCACGGTCACTCCAGCAGTGAGCAGTAGTGGGTGGGTGTGGGTGGGAGTTTGAAGGAGGGGGAGGACACTGGCGGCTGCTGAGAGGCATGATGGATAATATTCTTTAATGAGGCGAGCTACAGCCACAGCACCTGGAAGCCGACCAACGTCTGAGATCTGCCTCGCTTCATCTCTGCCAACAGTCGTCCTCTGTATTTTCATATCTATCTCTGACTTTTCCTGCAAGAACATTTCTCGCTCAGCAGGACAGAAAAAAAAAAAAAGAAAAAAGAAAAAAAAAAAAATCTCTGCTGTTGATGAAAGTTTCTCAATTCAAGCCGGGTCTAAACACAGTAAAAAGTGTTTACCACAATAAAGAATCAGGGATTTTTTTTTTTTTTGTAGTTTGGTTGCTACGTTTACGACGTAATGGTCCTAATGGTTTTGACTCAACGAGGAGTCAGAGATTCGTCTAACGTTGATGTCAGAAGTCCAACACTTCAGTCCATTTGTTAAGTATGGTTGTTAAACCATACAAAATACAAAATAAAAAAGGAGAGAAAATTAGGTTAAAATATGAATTTTTTTCAGAATGATTAGGAACCAGTAATGTATCGGCAGTTGCAGTACCTGGAACTGCGTGCGTTTGTAGAAAAGTAAACCGTTTCGACTAAGAAACTACGCAACAAGAAGCCTGTACACGTCCTCTGAAATAGCCGAACTGCGTGCGTTTGTAGAAAAGTAAACAATTTCGACTAAGAAACTCCGCCTGTACACGTCCTCTGAAATAGCCATAAATACTACGTAGGTATGTTATCAAGAACTGTCCGACGCTAGCATTAAATAGTCCCTGTATCGAGTCACCGTTTTCAAAGATAATGGTGAGTCGCATAATCCACACTGGCCATGAAAAGCAAGAACATTTAGAGTCCGTGGTAGTGTCCTCTGGTTCATTTGTTCGTTTTCCTCCATCCCGTCAATCTGATCTTGGGTCAAAATTTCAAGATCGAACATCAAAATGAACAACCAGATCTGACACCAAAGCCCAAATGCTTTACTTATCTTATCGGACCGATATCGTCAGAGTTGCGGTTCAGGCATCGACCATGAAAAAGTTGAACCAATCCATCCCTAGTTTCCCTCTTACTTCTTTCCATTTTTCTTCATTTTCGGTGATCGTGAATAAAAAAGGGATAAAAAGTTGAAATTGTCTCACCTGAAACAACACAAAACTATTTCTTCTTCTCCTCCATCTGCAAGTCTCTCCACTCAAACTACGTCTTAATAGGAATCCAATTCTTCGAGTCAGACTTCCAAACCTCTATCTTTTTATTCCTGACAATTTCAAACTCAAAAATCCATAGCAAATCTTACCTTTTTTTTTTTTAAAAAAAAGCTCGCCAACGTTCTGCGGGAGGATTGGAGTAACTGTCAGAAAAAGCTTATTTCACTTTATTACTGCTGCTCTACTTTTTTTCGGCAGACGCGCTGTGTATATTCACAGTGGGAGAGTTTCCTCCACTCTGTCCTCCAACTCTCAGCCAAAATCTGTCTCTGGCACGGAATCAGAGCCACAGCAGCATCAGCAGCAGCATCAGCATCAGCATCAGCATCAGAAAAGGCAAAGGTTCCAGCGGAAAAATGAAGTGACTATCATGGAATGAATTCCTTAACGTTGAGGTCGGAAGACCTCCGCTCGCACTTCTGGACGTTGACAGCAGTCAGACTTCATTATGTCAAATATTCTACTGACAGTGTCTCGGCGTAAGTGAACGAGTCAGTGCGTTTCAATGGAAGTGTTTATGAGAAACAGTCGGGACGGGGAGCGGATCAGGACGGAACGGACGTCAACTGTCCCTGAGCCACAGGAGTTATGCATTCAATACACTCAAGTATATTAGCACTACATATTAGCTATAGCATTGCTTCCCAAAGACTGGGTCGCGACCCTCAGATGGGTCGCAAGAGATTTCTTAGGAGGTCGTCTCGCATCATGTTTCCCAGGAGTTCGCGAATAATGTCTATTGACTTGGGTCGCGAAGGTTTGCGACTTGTAAAATATAAGTCCCCAGAAAAAAAGTTTGTCGTAGCCCAAACAGGCTGGGCTAAGACAAATTATTATTAACAAAAAATTAGCATCGATAGCTAATAGGTAGTAAGAAATAAAATTAACTGAAAACTGCTGGCATTTAGCTAAAGAATAAAGAAGGACTATTGCTTATGGCTAAATGTTAGCTAAAACAGGAATGGAGAAAAACCTTAATGGATTTGGGCTTGTGTCTCCACTAGGGGGCACTACAGCAGACGCTTGCATAGTAACAGAGGAAATCTCCATGTTTTCTAGTGGGGGTTCAAGTTCAACACAGGGACAGGGACCATCAGCCAATGGAAATGACTGGATAAAATTTAAAGACAGAAGCCCCTCCCCCCAAAAATAAGTAATAAGAAAAAAAAAAAAAAAAAAGGAACCAAACAAGAAAAACTAAACGTTATCCCAAAAAGGTAAATGTTACAAAAGGAAACAATTAAAATGAACAGAAAGGTTTGGCAGAGTGGACATCACTAATAAACGGAACTTGTAAAAAAAAAGAAGCATTTATTGTTAAAAAAAAAAAAAAAAAAAAAGAAAAGAAAGAAAATTAATTCTGTCTGCTGGCTCGGACACGCTGTTCCCTGAATGCAGCTCATATTCTTAGAAACAATGAATATTTATATCTTTTGACATTGTTTCCAGACGCTACAAAACAGACCGTTAGGTTTAATGGATGGAATGAAAAGGCAGCGCGAGAAGGTTTTTATTTCATATTCGTTAAATGTAGAGGAAGGGTTCGATAGCTGTACATCTGGTTACAGTCCGGTCACGGTAGACAGAGCGGTGATGACGGGCGGGGAAGTACACGGAGAAATCTCCTGCAGGAGGGGGGACAGTTTTTTTTTTTTCTTCCATCTTTCTGTCAAAGATCCGGAGCCGGAGGCTGGAGCTCCGCGATGTTCTCGCTGGAATCAGCCAAGAAGTTTGCATTTTGTCGTTCTGCCGTCAACACTAACATCTGGAATTCACCTACAGTGATCAGTAAATTGTTTACATAGAGGGACGATTTTCTCACTACAGACAACAGCCTTTAAATAACACTGGTGCTGTAACTTGGACGTAACTTAAGTTGGGACTTACATACATTTATATATATTACATATATCGCAAAAAGAAAAATGTAGAAAAATTGAACATTTTTTTGGAAGACTTTCTTAATGAACTTAAATGTATGGATTGTTGCGATGTAACGGCAGAGTGCTGTAGGTCGAGGATATCGTAAACCGAGGACCCCTTGTGGTGAGAAAATATGTAGTAAATATCCGAAAAGTCACACTGAAATTTTTTATAACTCTTAACAAATAAACGTACTTCCTTAAACAACCTGTTTCCCTGGGAATGATTTTGGAGAGATTAACGAGCTATGCTATAGCAACCTGCGGCTAACTGTAGTAGCATCTGAAACGACGACTTTCTTAATAAACTTAAACGTATATGGTGTTGCGATGTAACGGCAAAGCGCTGTAGATCGAGGACATCGCAAACCGAGGACCCCTTGTGGTGAGAAAATATGTAGTCGATGTCCTAGTAGTCGCGCTGAAAACAAATAAACGTTCTTCCTAAAACAACCTGTTTCCCTGGGAATAATTCGGAGTCATGAACGAACTGTTCTATAGCAACCTGCGGCTAACTGTCGTAGCATCTGAAACGCTTGGACACAGTGTGCTGATTGGTAGTTATGGCAGTGTTGTATTGTATAGAAGGTTTTTTTGAGAGACAAATAAAACGGACGGTTTAATGTTCTCTACGTCACCATCAGAAATTTTAGAAACTTTCTCTGTGACCGTGACCGGAGTCGTTTCAACAGCCTGCAGAACGGCACCAATCCCCCACCAAATTTGATAGCGATAATGCACAGCGCCATCACAACAACAAAGACAACAAAGCGGACCATCACGGTCTGCAGCTGCAGCCATTACAGGGACGAAATCCACAATCAATACCTCTTCCTCAGACACACTGGACCCTCCTTGGGCATGCAGCGAGGATCAGATTCCTACATCCAGCTCCGCAGTGCTGATCGATCATGTGTCCCGGCGCAAGTTTACCACCACCACCTCCTCTTCCCATCATTTTTCTTTACCCCGCCTTTCTGCTCTCGTGATGCAGTCATTTCCTGAAGCTCCTCTGCCCTTTAACACTCCTCTCTCTCCTCCACCAGGGTAGAGCCGCCCCTGACCCTCAGCTGCATCATTCAAGCTGCTCCATGTAATGACTGTGTAATGTAATGACAACAAGACCTTCTGGCCCCCGTGAACAGAACTTTTAACCGCGCATAGTGATTACTACACTCACTCTGTAGTACCAGTGTCTTCTCATGTCTCATTTCTAATATGTTTTCCAATGACATTTCACCTGGATAAAGGCTGTTCATTACATTTTTCTTAGCTACATTTTTTCCATCCATCCATTTTCTTCCGCTTATCCATTTCAGGGTCGCGGGGGCAGCAGTCTCCACGACCGCCACCCAAATCCCCTTGTGAACCTTCCTGTGGGTGGTGAGCCCACTGGAAAGCTAACTGGAAAGCTACATTTTTTAGAAAATTGAATTCTCAAGGGTCCTCAGTTTACGACGTTCTCGACTTAAGGCGTTTCACAGCAACATCGACGTCTCCCGTATATGTATCAGGAAAGTCTCGTTTCATCCTTTCCGTGTACGGCTTTAAAACAAATCTTCCATGGGTGCCCTATACGCAGACGACGCCTTCGTTTATTATTGATGGTGCGACGTTCACTGTCTTTCGTATGTGACCTTTATATGTTTTTATGTCCTAGATTATGACGTGTTGGGCAGCGGTGGCTCAGTGGTTAAGGAATCGGACTTGGGTCTGGAACAGAGCACGGCACCGTCCCCCACACACTCTTAAGCCACACCCTGCTCACTTTGGTGATGGGTTAAAAACAGAGGTCACGTTTGGTTGTGTGCAGCGGTCACAATGACAAGGAGTTCACTTTCACTTTCACTTTAATGTTACCACAGCGTCATTCCTGCTGTTGCCGTTTCTGCCGCGTTCTAACAAATGACACTGAATGTGTGATTAAACTTTTCCGGAGCCGGAGGCTGGAGCTCCGCGATGTTCTCGCTGGAATCAGCCAAGAAGTTTGCATTTTGTCGTTCTGCCGTCAACACTAACATCTGGAATTCACCTACAGTGATCAGTAAATTGTTTACATAGAGGGACGATTTTCTCACTACAGACAACAGCCTTTAAATAACACTGGTGCTGTAACTTGGACGTAACTTAAGTTGGGACTTACATACATTTATATATATTACATATATCGCAAAAAGAAAAATGTAGAAAAATTGAACATTTTTTTGGAAGACTTTCTTAATGAACTTAAATGTATGGATTGTTGCGATGTAACGGCAGAGTGCTGTAGGTCGAGGATATCGTAAACCGAGGACCCCTTGTGGTGAGAAAATATGTAGTAAATATCCGAAAAGTCACACTGAAATTTTTTATAACTCTTAACAAATAAACGTACTTCCTTAAACAACCTGTTTCCCTGGGAATGATTTTGGAGAGATTAACGAGCTATGCTATAGCAACCTGCGGCTAACTGTAGTAGCATCTGAAACGACGACTTTCTTAATAAACTTAAACGTATATGGTGTTGCGATGTAACGGCAAAGCGCTGTAGATCGAGGACATCGCAAACCGAGGACCCCTTGTGGTGAGAAAATATGTAGTCGATGTCCTAGTAGTCGCGCTGAAAACAAATAAACGTTCTTCCTAAAACAACCTGTTTCCCTGGGAATAATTCGGAGTCATGAACGAACTGTTCTATAGCAACCTGCGGCTAACTGTCGTAGCATCTGAAACGCTTGGACACAGTGTGCTGATTGGTAGTTATGGCAGTGTTGTATTGTATAGAAGGTTTTTTTGAGAGACAAATAAAACGGACGGTTTAATGTTCTCTACGTCACCATCAGAAATTTTAGAAACTTTCTCTGTGACCGTGACCGGAGTCGTTTCAACAGCCTGCAGAACGGCACCAATCCCCCACCAAATTTGATAGCGATAATGCACAGCGCCATCACAACAACAAAGACAACAAAGCGGACCATCACGGTCTGCAGCTGCAGCCATTACAGGGACGAAATCCACAATCAATACCTCTTCCTCAGACACACTGGACCCTCCTTGGGCATGCAGCGAGGATCAGATTCCTACATCCAGCTCCGCAGTGCTGATCGATCATGTGTCCCGGCGCAAGTTTACCACCACCACCTCCTCTTCCCATCATTTTTCTTTACCCCGCCTTTCTGCTCTCGTGATGCAGTCATTTCCTGAAGCTCCTCTGCCCTTTAACACTCCTCTCTCTCCTCCACCAGGGTAGAGCCGCCCCTGACCCTCAGCTGCATCATTCAAGCTGCTCCATGTAATGACTGTGTAATGTAATGACAACAAGACCTTCTGGCCCCGTGAACAGAACTTTTAACCGCGCGTAGTGATTACTACACTCACTCTGTAGTACCAGTGTCTTCTCATGTCTCATTTCTAATATGTTTTCCTATGACATTTCCCTGGATAAAGGCTGTTCATTACATTTTTCTTAGCTACATTTTTTCCATCCATCCATTTTCTTCCGCTTATCCATTTCAGGGTCGCGGGGGCAGCAGTCTCCACGACCGCCACCCAAATCCCCTTGTGAACCTTCCTGTGGGTGGTGAGCCCACTGGAAAGCTAACTGGAAAGCTACATTTTTTAGAAAATTGAATTCGCCCACTGGAAAGCTAACTGGAAAGCTAACTGGAAAGCTAAATTTTTTAGAAAATGTAATTGTCAAGGGTCCTCAGTTTACGACGTTCTCGACTTAAGGCGTTTCACAGTAACATCGACGTCTCCCGTAAATGTATCAGGAAAGTCTCGTCCTTCATCCTTTCCGTGTACGGCTTTAAAACAAATCTTCCATGGGTGCCCTATACGCAGACGACGCCTTCGTTTATTATTGATGGTGCGACGTTCACTGTCTTTCGTATGTGACCTTTATATGTTTTTATGTCCTAGATTATGACGTGTTGGGCAGCGGTGGCTCAGTGGTTAAGGAATCGGACTTGGGTCTGGAACAGAGCACGGCACCGTCCCCCACACACTCTTAAGCCACACCCTGCTCACTTTGGTGATGGGTTAAAAACAGAGGTCACGTTTGGTTGTGTGCAGCGGTCACAATGACAAGGAGTTCACTTTCACTTTCACTTTAATGTTACCACAGCGTCAATGTAAGCCAGTGACATGAGTACTCATGTGCAGTATGAGAGTTTCAACCTAGCGCAAATCGCGTTACATCAAGCCGTAGGAACAATTCTCCGACGTAAAGATGAGGACCGGTACTCATAAAAATCTCTGCACTTTTGAAGAATGTTTTCATTCCTAGTGACAACTATTTTTACACAATCAGTATAATAGGAAAAAAAAAGGGTAATACTGAATTAGCATGAAATTTTTTAAGATACAAAACAGCCAAGGTTAACAGCAGTCCTGATCCCCTCTTTGCTCACAGGAACATCTCTTTAAGTCACATTAATAATCTATAAAGTTGCTCCATAAAAGTACTGGACTATGTCTGTCTGAAGTCGAGCTTCTATTTTCTTCTTCTTTCTTTTCCCTTTTACCCGTGCTATTCAAAGTTATGCTAATGTTTAATCCTGGAAAGGTTATCAAGCTCAGCAGCGTGTTGGTTCTGCTCTTTACAAACACACTGCAGAAACGCTTTAGTCAGGCAGAGAAAATCAAAGTGTCCTGTGAGGTTTTTTTTCTTTTCTCTGTGGGAGAATAATGCCCAGGAGCTTAAACAGCCATCAGCGTCTTTTTAACACAAACAATTGATGGTTGTTAGTGTTTCCTCCTTTTGCTACCTCCCTTTCCCCTTCTTCCAGCAGCTCTTATCGCTAACAGCTAAAGGTCTCGTCTCATTAGTGCTTACGCAGCTGCAGGAACCCGGAACTGTTCACCCACTCTGCTCGGAACCGGTTTTTCGACTGATCTCGACAACAATCGAAAATGTTCCTGTAAAGGCAAATTTTAAATTACAGAAATTAATAATTGATGAATTCGTTCAAATAGTGCGGCGACGTTTTCGTCCTTTGGTCGTGTGCAGTAAACACGAGAGCTACTGTGCTGCTATTCTCTCATCTGTCGCCAGGTTTTTCTGTTCTCCCTCTAAAAGATAACTTTGTTAAGTGTCAGAAGGAATAACTCCAAGGGAACAGAATCACACGCCGGACATACACTGTACGATTTTAGCCTGTTTTTGACCCGATTTTTAAGACGCACGACCTGGCGACGCACGGCCTGATTTCCCATTTCGTCGGGCCTGTTTTTCCGTACAATGTACAGGGAGGAACGAGGGCCGATTATCTGTTCCCGAACCAACCAACGTCGGACGGTCGGCTGAATTTCTGACATGTCAGAAATTTTGGTCGGCCGACAAATTCTTTCACACAGTAGGAGCAAAGCCCCGAAGTGATAGTCACCATGGCGAGGCGTCGGTGGCATGAAAATATGGAGGCGAGATTGATAGAGCTGTGGCAGCAACAACATGAGTGTACAATGTTTCCTCCTACAGCTACCACGACCGTGAGAAACGTTAAAAAAAAAAAAAATATCGCAGCAATCATAATGGCGGCCTTCTTCTTTTTGAATAGCATGTTGCTAATAACCGGCGTCGGAGCTTTCAAATAAATCTTTATTGAAAACTGTCAATAGACAGGACAGTCTGCAGAGGTCGACGTGCCGTTTTCACCCGCACAGTGTGAGCTCTCTGGTCGTGTTCGATGATCGGACCGTACAGCGTATGTGACTCACTGACTGTTTTGGCCAACAGTTAGCCAGCAACTCTAAAGCATAATGGGTTTTTCGGCTAACATTTAGCTCTTGGTTCCTACCTTAAATCCCTCACCATACTTGTGTGTCGAAAAGGTTGTTGTTTTCAAGGTACTTCCAGGTTTGTTTTTAACAAAAGGACATAGAGAAGCACCTGTGGCCGCAGGAGAAAAAACAAAACAAAACAAAAACCACTACCTGACCACAAAGTCTATGTCGTGGATCAATAATCGCAGCATTTTTCAACTAGAATGAAACTAGATTTGTCTCCAGGCACCAAGTACGGAACAAGATCTGAAAACTTGCTAAATCTGGCGACAGAGCCAAATGGAAACTGGACACTGAAGGGGCTGCTCTGAGGTGAGATAAAAAAGAAAAAAGAAAAAAAAATCGATTGGCACGTATCATTATTTGGGACGCTGCGGTAGCTGAAGGCACAGGAGCCATGTGTTTCAATATTGCCCTTTGAATAAAGTGTGACAACGGACACACACACACATATGACCTTTAACCTGTTCGGATACTCTTACAACTACGAAAAAAGGGAAAGGGATCCTGGATAACTTGGTTTTTTTTTTTTCACTTTATGTTTTCCATAACTAGAAATTATTTTAGAAACCTAGAAATCATATTCCAGGATTTCCAGGATGAATGGCAACCATGTTTAATGATGAGAGTATCGATTCTGTGGTATCAATATCAGACGAGTATTGACTACTCTTATAAAGTATATATATATATATGTATATATATATATATATATATAAGGAAGGAAGGAAGGAGGGAAGGAATCTTTATTGTCATATGCACCAGAGGTGATATGAAATTACTTTGTACTAATATATGTAAATATATATGAATATATGTAAATATATATATAAAAATATATATATCAATATATATATATATATATATATAAATATATTATATATATATATATATAAAATGTAACTTAAAATTGAACTGATCATCGTGTCATGTGACCACTGACCAGAAGAGAGCAGTGACTCCATGTGATCCAAGTCAACTAGACACCTGTGTCCCTTAATGGTAGCAATTATTTTGGTCATATTGTGTAAAAATAAAGTACTGTAATTTGTTATGACTAATACTTAAATTAAAGTTTCGACATCAGTGTCGGTAAGGAAAGAATGGCAAAAATAAAGTCATCTGTATTGAATCAAAACGTCGGCTATTGCTGCATGTCTTTACATAAAAGTAAAAGTAAATAAATTCCATTTTTTTTTGTTAATGCTGTTTCTACACCCACACACACCGATGCCTCCCCCTGTCCTGCTCTCAGTACACCCTGTGCCTCCGCAGTAATACAGGTGGATTAGCTATCGATTCTCCGCGATGACCCAACGTCATGTTTGTCTTCTTTTAGCTTCACCTCCAAACAACAGAGGGCAATCTGCTGGATCTCCTACTGCTGGTCACTCGTGTTCCTGGACCGTCCTGCTGGGTGATTCTGTGAGCGTGCTCGTGCACACGTACGGGCGTCCAGCGTCCGCTAGCCGAGTGTCTCGGTGTTGGGTTTGCTCTGATTGTACATTAGAGGTTGTCTCTTGTTTCATCAGCTCTAAGTACTGAAGGTCTTTCTTCACCACACGCTCTTTTCTTTACACCGTGGACGTTTGCAGACACACACGCGCGCACGCGGAGCTGGGTAATCACAGCGGTGTCTGCGGCCGCACACACAGCTGCGCTTCTGTTAAATGACTCTAGGGTGGGGTTTTTTAAGACGTGTCAGTAAAAATATATTTATCAAGTGTAGAACATGTTTTCACTCAGTTTATAATTAAAATAACGCTGGAAATATGTTTTGAACCACCGTCAATAGAAAAAACTTTCTATCAAACTTATTGGTATTTAATTTGACATTTTAAGACGTTGGCAGAATGATGGCCGCTCTTCGTCCGATAACTGCGCGGTGCACTCACTTATCGTAGCTTTAGTACACAAGTTGATACACGCGTTATTTGCAGACGTTCAAGGAAAATGTTTTTGTTTCAAGAAGAAAACGTTCAAGGAAAATGTTTTTGTTTCAACAAGAAAAAAAAAATCATCAAGTGGACCGGACTGAACCCCCTAACCGGCCGGATCTGGCCCGCAGGCCTTATGTTTGACACCCAGAATTTTAGTATTAAAAAAAAGCAGTGGCCACATCTATAAAAATATCGGTTTCGAGTTACAAAACAATGAAGATATTTTTCTTACAAAAATGGGTGACATCTTTTTCCATAACGCGGTAGTCGACAAAACGAGGCTGGATGTGTCTGAGGACAGCTTTTTTTTTTTTTTTTTTTTTTTTTTGAGTCTCATCCAAATGCAATCATCCTGCAGGAAATCTCCACCTATAGATCTTCTTTCTCCATCTGAGCGCACAAGAGCCTCCTCTTCTGCCTTTTGTTTTATTTACCATTTTTTAAATATGCTGAGTCTGAGTGTGTTTGTCTGAGCGTCCGTCCGTCCGTCCGTCCGTCCCAGAAGTGCTCGTGAGGAGGCTCTCTGCTCCACGCACGCACGCACAGGGCACAAAAGCCTGGCATATTTCAAATATATGAAAGAGCGTTTGAGCTAAGAAGTGGGAAGTGATTTATAAAGGCTTTAGGGATAGGCTTCCTCGTGAGGAGGGAGAGAAAAAAAGACTCTTCAGAGACGGGAGAGTGGGAGGATGCCGTTGAATGTAATGTTATAGACAGCAGAGTAATCGGCCGGGCTGAATTTTAATAGGCAGATCACAATACAGCAGCTCAGCTCTGCACTTCGAAAAAAAAACGCTCCTGGAGATTTTCATAACGGAATAAAAAAACCACTGAAATTCCATTGTTTGGAATCCCATAATGTTGAATAAAGTGTTGAAATATTGCCATTTTATTTATTCCCTTGCTGTGTTGAGCCTGGAACAGATTTGGTTTGGTAAAATCGATGTGCGTTTTTTTTTTTTTTAGTAGATTCATATTTATTGCTTAGGAAAAAAATCAATTGAAAATCTACATAGGTGGTTTAAAGAATCAACACTGAGTTTTCTCTAGAACTTTGGGATGATCTGTTTTTCGCTCTATTGGTGCATGTGCAGGAATAACACCGAATATACTGTATATGAGACAGTCCACATACCGGACCAGTTCAATCATAACCTAATTAACTATAAATAACCATGAGTCACATTTTTTTCCCTTTGTTTTCATGCAAATAACTACATATGAAATATCATTTTCCCAAAAAAGTGTTTGTGGATTATTTTCAAAATTCATCAAAATGGCCAGATTGAACACCCGAACGGGCCAATTTTGGCCCACGGGCCTTATGTTTAGCACACCTGCTTTAAAGAATACTGAGAAGAATGAAGAAAAAAAAACCTGTGACGTTTCATGTATTAGCGTTCAGTATATTTGTCAGCTAATTTGAACATTAAGTTGGACTAGCCGGCTGTTTACCATTTTTCCCAGAATTCCTACAGGGTCACACAATAACATAGTCGGTTTCTTTCGAAAAGAGTAGATAAAAACAATAGTAGTAACCATGAGTACTGAAGTCAATTACAGCATCACTGGTCTGATCCTGCTGTTACTGTGGTTGGTCGGGTGGTGCAGTGTAGTGCAGTCAGTACCTGGCATGAGAGGCTGTCCGGTCAGTCCAATAGGAGGCATCCCTAAGTTGTTCATGGCTGTGGCCCAGGCGTTGGGGTCCGACATCGGCATTGTTATGGAGTTGGAGTCCATGGTCATATTACAGATTCCCTCTGTGGAGAGACAGAAACGGAGAAAACGTCAGTTCAGTGAGACTTCCTAGCGTGAAGATTTGTTATTAAAAATGTTGACAAAAAAAAAAAAACTACAAAGGTTGGTGCTATAGTGATACAGATACAGGCCATTCCCTCTGTGGAGAGACAGAAACGGAAAAAAACTTCAGTTCAGGGAGACTTCCTAGCGTGAAGATTTGTAATTTAAAGTGTTGACAAAAGAAATTTCAAAGGTTGGTGCTGTAGTGATACAGATACAGGCAATAGCGGTATGATTTACGGAATGTCGCATGAAGCTAAGGGCTCAGGTATCGGATCAGATGGCCTATGGTTGTGGATTTTTTCCATATTTGATCACGACATTTTGACCAATATCGGTACCGATACCGGTCTTGAGTACTGGATGGAGCCATCCCTAGAACGTCCAATCTCCACTGGATTTTTTTCCCATATTTGATCACGACATTTTGACCAATATCGGTACCGATATCGGTCTTGAGTACTGGATGGAGCCATCGCTAGAACATCCATCTTCATCCGCTTATCCGTTACCAGATTTCGAGGTGAACCCTGGGGTTCTACACCAATGACAGAGACTGAGTACCCTAAACTTTTGTAATGACTTATAGATGGGTAGTGGATTCAAATTTTTCATTGGAGAAAATTAGCTAATAGCTAGCTAGTTAGCTAGCTGCTAGTTAATCTCAAGTACAGTAAGTACAACAAACTGAAAGAGTTAAAATGTGAATAAGATAGTTCTTCTAAGTAGATGTGCTGTAAACCCTGGGCCTCAACTCCTGGCCAGCGGGCCACTTTTGGCCCGCGAACTCACATCTGGGCCATGACAAAAATACTTTAAATTAGCCTTTGGAAATAATAATAATCTTTGGTTGGTCATTTAGAAAATAGCTATTTAAGTACTGCAGCACTGTACAGTATTAATGAACTAAAACAGCATTCGGAAAAGACTTTGGAGAAGTACGTGTAAGTACTGCTCCGGTAGATGAATGATGATGAGGTCAGGGTAACTCCGGACTCTGTTTATCCACGAAATCAAGCGAACATTTGTAGCAAATTTGAGAAGGTCCCTCCAGGCATTACTGAAATATCACTTTCACACTCGCTCTGAGAACATTATGCCTCCAGCTACAGCTGTCACCGGCAATGAGGCGCAATTATACACAACACAACACCATTAGAGCGGGTCGCTGAGCACATCTAAACCACCATTAGAGCGGGTCGCTGAGCACAAACGCTGACGCTCCATCGGCCGAACCTCCGAAAACTTTGCGAGAACCCCATCGCGGCGGATACCTGTGCGTCGTTTCGCACCCGCTTTCCAATGTTAGTTTTTATGGTTTTGCTGTAGCATAACGCACACAAACATTAAGGGAAAAACGTAACGACGGAACGTAACAGGCGGACGAAAAGGCCCACTGGGCGGGTCGTCAGTCGTCGGTTTACAGCCGTACACGAGCTCCGTGTCCTTCCTCGGCCTCGCCTCCGTCTCTCTGACGGACCTGTAAAAAGCTGGGACTGCCTCCATCCTCTTCTGCCTGATGCCAAAACTAACAGGGCCGCCTGTAATGAAAAGCCAAGCCTGCTGCACACACACACACACACACACTCACACACTTCACACCTCAGATGGTCTGCTGTGGAGATAACACTCTGGTCTGAGTCTGTCTGGGCTCGGGTTAAGACACGACTGCTGATGGTGGATTCATTCGGTTTGCCTCTCTCTCTCTCTCTCTCTCTCACTCACCCACACCTCGTACTTTTTGAGGCTGGTGTTTCTGTTGCTGTCGTACAGTCTCGATAAAAACAGACTCGTGACAGCAACTGTGACGGAGACTTCAGCGCCTCGTTAGAAACGCAGCACAAAACCAACTGACTGGGGTCTCTCTCTCATAAGTTAAAAGAAGGAGGAGGAGGAGGAGGAAGAGGAGGAGGAAGAGGAGGATAACAGTGGTTCTTAATTATTCGCCGTCATGGGGGCAGAAATGTTTTCATGCCCCCTCGACCAACAACCCCGTAAATTGAAATATTAATGAGAACCTAATGTATATTTTTTATCTGTACAAACCACTGTATGAGTTGCTGCCCCCTAGTGACTGGAGGCTTGTTATCATTCAAGCATTACAGCAGCGGTACACTTATGTCCAGCGCGCCATATTCCATTGGAAGGCCCCCACGCCCCCCCGACCACCCGGCAGCTCATCGCCCCCCCCCCCATCCCCCAGGAGGACCCGCAAAAAGGTCAGGTGTTTCCCTGGTTCTTTTCAGGTGTGCCGAGGTTTTCTCTAGGGGTTTTTTTTTTTTTTTCTTCTTCTTTTTTAAACCACAGTACAGACAAATTGCAGGATTAGGTTTAATTTGACAACCTCAATTGACACACAGGTCAAACACAGTAAAAGGTCTGATTACGGGGCACGCCCGGAAAGGTCAGAGACATTCGGCAAAAACAATTTACTCAGGTCCTCAGCTGAAGGACGGAGGAAGAACTGGAGTCATGGCTGAGCTCACACTCAGAGACTCCACATACTGGAAGGTTTGTCAGAATTAACTAGCATACGATGAGTCAAAAATCTGTGTTTGAAGCCATGCGGAAGAGCTAACCTGAGTGCTAGCTAAAGACTGTGAATTGGCTTTCAGTGAGGAATCATCTTGTAGCTAGCTAGTTAGCTAGCTGCTGTGTTTTTCTTAAAAAAACCCATCTAGCTAGTTAGCTAGCTTTTCATTCAGTTTTCCCCAGAGTTAGCTAGCTTTTCATTCAGTTTTCCGTAAGATCATTTTATATTTTTTTATCCCTAATAACAATTGATTTGACTTTCCTAAGTATATTTTTTTTATAGGCCAACTAATGATTTTAATTGTCTATGTCCTAGTTTAGGATATTTATCTGTACAACGGAATGATGGAATGAGTTTCTTAATAAATTTATGGGAGATGGCGACATGAAACCACGACCATGAAACACCGCAGATCGAGGACCCCCAGTAGTCGTAGTTCAATAATGCCTGGCCAAATTGACATTCAATTAAAGCATCTAAAACCCACCTAACATGAACTGGAATGTGAAGTCATATATTTTAAGATCATTTCGCCCTGCTAACGTAGGAGTGATTTCTCACCCGCTGCCCCCTATTGTCCCGACTGACCTACGCTCGTCCACTTCCTTCCTTCCCGTGAATCAATTAAACTTTCAGGCTTTTCAGCTCTGAGTGTCAATCATTGCAGGCTTCTGATTTCTGAGCCTCAGAACGACCTTCAGGGCAGAAGTCAGAAGTCTTGGCTCCGTTTAAGGCAGCATCCCACACTGAAGCATTAGTATGTGGAGCTGCAGAGGGAATAGCAAACAGCTGCCCGGGGCTAAACAAAAAAAAAACATCAAATATATGCATGGACATGATAAGTACAGTACAGTAAGTATGTAAATATAAAAATGCTGCTGTGAAAAAAATAGCTTTCACAATATTTGATGAATTGAGATGCGGCAGATAAGTACTTGGGGGTGGTGCAGAACATGGGACTAAAGTGAAAAATTTTAAAAAGGAATCGGAATGGAAAAAAATAAATAAAGATCAGAGTAATAATGTAAGGATTATTCATTTTTCCGCCTACGCTAAATCTTCAGTCAGGCAGGTTTCACTTGACCTTCAAAAAATACAAATAATATTAATTATACTTTAAAGTCATTTCATTTCAGGGAGAGAAAAAAAAACCCAACTAAATTTCATGGTTAATCAAAAATTCGTCAATTTCAGTCTTGAAAAATGAGGTCCACGTTAACTCTACGAACAAATCCATTCAATCTGGGTTCAAACCACAATGACTGCACAAATTGAATTTTCTGTTTACTCCACCGTTGGGTCTGCTTAAGCCTTTATTGGCCCTGATTCAGAAGCAGGACACACAAGTGCTCCTGACAAAGAATGAGCATGCGTCACACACAAAGACAAATATGAAAATTAAACAACGCTAGTTCGTCAAACATGACCAAAAATGACAAAGTCGACCATGACAGATCTGTGTACATAGACTCTGAGATAATTAAAAAAAAAAAGCTAGATCATTTCTAATCTATCGATTGTTCACTTCAGCCTGAAGCCTCCCGTTTCTCTGTCTCTGAAGGCTGCAGCCGACTCCTAGCTTCTCTCAAAGCTCCCCCAGGAAGCAGAAAGGAAATTAAGTCATTTTAGGGCCCATTGGCCGTAAACCCAGACAGCAGGCCGAGAGACGCTGGGGGCCATTTAGCGGAAAATGCACAGGGTTTTAACAGCTAACTGCAGATTTATTACAGCCGCTGGAGACCGAAATCAAGAGGGAGGTGAAAGGATGGGAGGGGAGTGACAGGAGGAGCTAGAGAGTAACAGGAGGCATTCAGGAGATGGATGTGACGCTGGACAAGCTGAACAGCAGAGGAAAGAGGTGGATCAACGACACGCAAAACATCTGCAGCAAAGAATGAGTATTAAAATCGGTAGTTGATTCCATTTGCTTAAACTTGTCGGAGGTTGGTTTGGATCAATGTTCGAAAATTGTTTCTTAGATCATTTATCACATCCTCTTTAAAGGATTGGCCTAATGTTGCGATGTCTTCTGAAAGATGTACTGTATCGTGTGTACTGTATCGACAGTACATCGCAGATTTATTTTGGAATCCGATCTTTTTTTTGGCTTCAAATATGTGGATTCTCCCTTTTGAAATTGAGATAAGCGCATTTGCGAACGACCGCTGGTAGCTTTGTTTACCTAGACGAGATCGATCCTAGATAAGAACGATCGCTGGTAGCTTTGTTTACGTAGACGGGATCGTACAGAGCATACTATTGGCTATGCTAAGAGCATGCTCTTCCAGTGTGGGGGAGGTTCGTTAAGGGTAAATATATACGTAAATAATATAATAACTATCTGGCCGTTTCGCGGTGGGTCTTGTAACCCAACTACCGCGATAGGAGAGGGACCACCGTACTCACAACTGCACGCTAGCAATTCAGCTATGACAAAGAATTTCATTTTTTTTTTTTACAATAACAATAAGCGTCTCATTAAGGCAGTGTTTCTCAAAGTGTGGGACGGCTTCCGCCGGTGGGGAACGGAGACACGACAGCTGGGGCGTGACAAATGGGAGGACATGTTCAAGGTTGAAGAAGGTTGACGGCACAACGGCACTCTAATTTTCTCTTCATGAACTTTGTTTGATTTGATGTTATTGATTTTGATTCATTATATAATTTGACCTCCCTTGGTGTTAGTTCATAATAAAATCTCCAAATGTAATTTGTCTTTGTCAAGATATTTGTTGAGGGTGACGGGGGGGGAAGGTGGGGTTTTTTTTTACGAGGTATTTTGAAATAGAAACTAGTGTGAGTAGTGAACCGAGGTCAACTATTAAAGGCTTGGATCTGGAAGATTCTGTAAGTCTAACATCAGTAGTGACACCAAACGCGACGTATGAATATCATTTCATAATAAAACATGTGCTTGGCTGGCGTTCATCTTTCTTTGAATTCAGTGAAAACGTTGCAGATGTGGATTCATACACCCGTATTAAGAGCCCGTACTTTCAGGGGAATATGCGCCCGGTGCAGCCGTAGTGTGGGCGAACGTGACCTTCAGGGCTCTTTAATATATAGGTGTGCGTGTGTGTGTGTGAGGTTCAAACATGCGAGGCAGGTCAGAAGAACTCCGTTCACCGAGTCCTCAGGAAGACTCCAGGAACAGGATATGTTAGCGAAGAACGTTTGTGCAACTGCATCTGGAATGAATCACGAAAGGCTCCTTATAAACACAGACGTGTCCATGTTATATCATCGGATGAACAACAGAGATATACACACACACACTACACAGTGTGCGAGGGTTTGTGTGTGTGTGTGTGTGTTTAATAATGTAAGACTAGCCTTCTCTCAGCGTCTTTGATCTGGTAATTATGATAAAACTGAGCAGCTCTGATGATTAGTAGCAGCAGCGGTTAAAGAGTGAGAGTGTGTTCCGTGTTTGACTGAAACGCGCTTCATTAAAGAGCAGATGAGGCCGGATTAAGATGTACAGATGACAGAGACAGACACTTTACACGGATTAAGATGTACAGATGACAGAGACGGACACTTTAAAGGTACAGTCAGGTTTTTTTTTTTAAGTGGTAAAAAGGTGGTGCTGAGGTCAGAAGCTTATTACGCTAATGCTCAATAAAAACACACAGTGTTTAACGTCCAAATCAGATCATTGTACAATTACAGGTGGTTAGAAAAATCAAGAAAGCCAAATTAAATGGCACATTATAAAATTAGCCTCTAACGCTAGTTAGCTTAAAACAGAATACAATCACAGACAACTAATTCCGTTCTCCTCAAATGTAGCTCGAAATCTAAAAAGTCAAAGTATAAAAAGTAGCCAAAAAATAAACCCAGCTAAAAGTCATTTTTTAAGGATGGTTTAATATCTCAGTTTGCCTTTTTGCCAAATGAATAATTTGTGAATAACTGAATATAAAAGCGACTGGAAAGAAGGTTTGCCAGAACTACAACAAATATAGCCAAAACTAAAAAAAAAATAAATATGAAAAGTTAGTTTCCTGGACTGATCTAAATGTTAGCGAAATAAAGTAGGCCACATGGAGCTGTCTATAAAAAACTCAGACGAGGCTGATGGAACGAACAGCACTGAACAAGCACAGCTGCCGAGAATGTGGCAAAAAAAGAAAAAAAAAATCTTCACACTCGTCCAAATGTATAATCCAACAGTGATAAAAGAGGCAGAAGAAGAAGAAGAGGGTGCAGACATTATCATCTGTACGAGTGAAAAGGATGAAGAGTTTCCACTGTTTAGATTTGTTACTGTGCAGGTTCCAGATTTTTTTTTTTTTTTTTTTTGCCTTATCAGAAACTATTTTTATTCAAATTGTGCTGGAGGATCTTTTCACGTGTTTGTGTCAGTGAATGAACAGTCACCCCTGAACAGGAGCGTGACTCTTGTGTTCCTTATCAGAGCAGAGAATGTGACAGACAAAAAAAACAGATAACTGATACCAGAGCGGGAGACGGAGGAGGGTGAGGCGGGTGAGGAGCGGATGTGATCACTGCTGAAACCATAACAGAGTAAACAGATTTTGTAGTGCCGTCAGCTTCACAAAAATACCTTTGTGATGACAGAGGCCGAGGTCTTCTTTAACAGATTGTTCGGGATGGTTCAATCAATCAATCAATTCAATTTAAACAATTTAAAACGTCATTTAATTAATACTACAATTTTTTTTTTTTTTTGCTTTTTCAAATTTCTTGGTAATTTATGATACCGTGGCTTGAATTTCTCATTTTAAATTAAGTTAAATTTAGTCACATAGTAATAGCTACATTTTGATTGACGACGGACGGATGGACAGTTTTTTTCAAAAATATTTTTAGGACTTTGGGGATGAGTTCTGTTTTGAACCAAATTTTAAAAAAAATAAAAAAAATAAAAAAAATTAATTTTCTAGATTTTCCCTGCTGTTGCATCAGCCCGGTTGCTGGTCAGTTCTCAAACGTGCGTCCGATTTGGATTTTTTTTAAAGCAACGTTTGGTTTGGAGCAGAACCAAAACAAACGGTTTGATAATCTAACAGCATATTAGAACAGGGGGGGGGTGACAAACCCACCACCTCCTGCTCAATATTCACAAGTACAAAAACCACCAGTCTTGTGTGAGTAACCAAGTGAGAACATCTCGCTTGAGTCGATGAATAATTTATAGCCGTCCTTTATTTGAAGAAAATAATAAGGTCCATCCCTCAGTGGACGTTCAACGAGTAATGAAATAAATACTTCTGTTGTTTGTTTACATCACACTGGAGACCGGAGAACCTTAAAGAAAAATAGTCCACAGAAAGCCAAGGGTGTCTGAGAGTGACGACCAATACCAGATATTTTTATTGGCTACGATATCGATAATTCTTTTTTTAGTTTATATTTATAATGATGTTAATAAAACGACATTTACTTTATATTTATAATGATGTTAATAAAACACATGAGAAATACCGGCCATTTAAGCACTTTAATATGTATTTTTATGACATGTTAGACATCATAAATTGTAACCTAAAGAGTTGAACGACTACCATTACGGGTCCAAGATGTCTGGTGGACTTGATCACATGGATTCACTGCTCTCTTCTGGTCAGTGGTCGCGTGACATGAATGGATTAAAGCGATGAGCATTTCGAGCAAAAGTACTGTTCGATAATGAAGAACTAATCGATTATTTCTGGTCGCTCTCGTACGACATGGTTGTCATAGACTTGTGATACGCGAGCGTTATCTCGCAGAGTTCAAACTGCACCTCTGTCTCATTTTTGTTTTTTTTTAAGTAATGTACTTCCACAAACTTTCTGACGGCTGCAGAAATCTCCATCGCGTTTGTTTCTTCGTCTACAGTGGTATCTAATGTGCCCATCCCATAGGGTATCAAGTGCAGTACTGCCCCCGTGCACAAGGCGCCAGTATAACAAAGAATTATATTTTACAAACTTTTTGTCAGGGGACTCCATATGTATACATATATACGTATATATATGTATATATGTATATATATATATATACATATATATACATATATATACATATATACACATATATATACATATACATGTATATATGTATATATATGTGACTTACATGTATATATACATATATATACATGTAAGTCCCAAACCTTCGCGACCCAAGTCAATAGACATTATTCGTAAACTCCTGGGAAACATGATGCGAGACGACCCCAAAAGAAAATCTCTTGCGACCCACCTGAGGGTCGCGACCCAGTCATTGGAAACCAATGTGATAAACGAATTGATTTGATGATTATTCGATTATTCGAAAAACTAATTGCTCCTTCTCAGTTCAATTTTACTGCAGCACAAACGCCTGTTGGCGATAAGATACCCTGACAGATGTGTAGCGACACATGCACTATTTCATTTTTTTTAATTAGTATTGATACTTCACGAGAGCAATCAATACTCAATCGATACTCAATGTGCGAGTATTGATACAGCAATACCGCCAAATACTCCCATCGCTACTGCCTGACGATATTAAAAAAGGTGAAAATCCAAACCATTAGGTCTGGATCTTTAAAACCATCCACAGCTCCCTCCGAGGCTGCCTGAGCTTCTTGACTAACTCTAATCCAGACAGCATGTGTCCAGGCTGCAGCCCAGCTGCTAACAGAGGCTACGACGACGACGGCTGCTGCTGCTGCTGCTGCTGCTGCTGCTGCTGTTGTTTCTGTTTCTGTTGCTCTCTAACAACTTGTCAGTGCTCTGCTCTGCCAAATCCTTGTATCGTGTAAGACACACAAATTGAACGTGTCTATTGATGCCTGAAGGACATCTTGACACCCACGGAGTGGGAAGATGAAGTCGCGCGGGGGGGGGAAAAAGTTGGGAGAGCTTCTCTGGATCTGGTGGTTAGCCTTTGTTTTTTTGTCGTTTGACAGGAACAAGCGAGCGGAGCGGCGGGAAAAATACAAAATGGAGCCGCTGTCACTCTGTGCTGTGGGACAGAGACAAAAAGGGGATTGTTACGATAATCCATGGCTGGAGAGAAGATGTTTCTCCCTGACGGCCACGGTTTTAATCAGCTGCAGGAGGGAAAAAAAAAACAAAAAAAAAAACAGAGAGGTTTTTTGGCAGGTTCTTCTCTAAAACGTTGACAAGAAGAATCCTAATCTGCAAATGTTATAACATCACTGGTTGGCTGAAGAAAGTTTGCATTTTTTGGTACTTGGTCTCCTTCACAGTCCAAATACTCAAAATTCATCAATCAGGCCAGATTATACTTCCTAGCTAGTCGTATGTTGGACATCCGTGCATTAGGGGATCAGTCGAAATTCACCATAGGAACTGATGCAGGTTTAAATCATTACTGTCTCTATAGGTGGACCAGCTGTGAACAAGAGAACTCTCCAGTGTGTACTTGGACGACTTAATCTGATACCCAGCACGAGTATCAGTCCAATATTGGTCACCAATTGAAGGATCGCATATACAACAAAACCCCAACTATATCTCGTCCAATCCGATACTTGCAGCAAGCCCAAATATAGATAGTGACACTATCACCTCAGCAACTGAAGCCCACACCAGGGAAACTGATAACAGTATAGGACCTGGAAATGTATTGCAGTCTAAAAGTTAAGCTTTTGGGATTACCTGTGGCTAACTTTTAGCTATATGCTAGTTTGACCGGTTGTGATCTTTTGGTCATTTTTTTTTGTAGATGTTTCTGGCTAACTATAAGCATCAGCTTTTTGTATTTGTGAGTACTTTTAGATTATAGGATACATATATACAACATTCTGTTAGGGGATAACAATCGGAAGTATAATCCGTTTAAAGAAACATATTTAGAATTCAGTGAAGTGCCCGAGTTATTTTTATATTTGATTTACATGATGATTTCTTGGAGTGCGACAGTTTTATGACTTGCGGCTTGACCAACTATGATATATTGATCTGATGATTCATAGAAAAACGTTGCGTATATTGATCTGATGATTCATAGAAAAAATTATTGTCTGTTGATGACCACACGGAGTCACCACATCTCTGATCTGATCTACAATGTGCTCCAATAACCTTACGAACACATTTTTTGTTCTCTTTCATCCCATTATTTCACCATGTCTTATCCAAATTGTGGCTAACAATCATGTAGCTTTTGAAAGTATATTTTGATGGAGAGCCACTTCCTGTTTCTTGAACGTCGGTTTTTGACGGAGAAAACAAAAGGTAGTAATTGTAGTATTTTAACATCATACTCACACATGATCACCAGCGTGGAATAAAAACTCCCTCTCAGCATTTTCCAGCTCCAAACCCAGGAGAGGTGTAACCATTTCTGCCAGTAACAACATCTGCCGTATGTGTCTGAAATCTGACCAACTGGAGCAGGAGGCTCAGTTCACTCAGCACTTCATTATAATATATATATATATATATATATATATATATATATATAAATATAAAATACTGGTGACAGAACCAGACCAGTGGAGACAGAACAGGGATACAAGACACCACTCGTTTCTCACAGGTTCTTTAAACATCCGATAAGTCAAGCCTACAAAAAAACCCT
>NC_024321.1:2106692-2109037 GCF_000523025.1 Cynoglossus semilaevis
TTGAGGACTATTCATTATATTTCTTGGCTAATGTTGAACTCTGTTGAGTAATTTTTTAAAATTTTTTTTTGTGATTGAATTGACTTTGATATTTAAGGGTACAATAAGGTTAACGGTTAGAAAAATGGTTAGAGAAATGAGAAAAGTCTCAGGGGCGTCCCAAGGTCACCCAACCCAAGGTCATTTGTTACCGGGCCGCAGTGGGCGAAGTGAAAAAAAGGTACTTCAGTTTCACTAATTTACTTCATTCACAAAGATTCCAGTGAAATATTTTTACTCGAAAAGACCCAAAACAATAGGTCATTCAGACTCTGATACTGACTGAATAAAGTCGATAAAAAAAGACGTTTTATTTTGAAAATTTAATGATAGCACTGTATTAGCACAGTGCTATCGTTAACAAGGTTGAGGACCCCTGACCTAACTTATGAATACCTAAGCTTCCAGCCTTGGATGAAACACTCAAAGCATTTTTTTTTAAAGGGGAAAAACTAACCTAGACTTTCCATCCATGTCAGTACAGCAGACAAACAAAGCCTTCATTTGATCAGAATCAGTGAACAGCCAGCTCGGCGTCTTCCACTGACGTGGTTGAACTGCTAAAAAGTCTACATCAAGGGTGTGTGAAGTGGATTAATGAAATGATCCCCGACGGCGGAGAGACGTCTGTTTGACTGGGATTCTTTGAACTAAACTTTGCATTTAAACATCATGTTAATGACTGGGTTAGAAAGATGGAGGTGGATTTAATCGTATTCTCTCACTCTTCAACATGAAGAGAATTCCTTGGATGAAACGACAACATGGAAATAAAACCAAGGTTCTGGTCCTGGTTCTTTAGTCGTGTCCACCGCCCGCGCCCCCCCCCCACCTCCCCGCCGCCCCCCGCCGCCGCCGCCGCCGCTGCTGCTGCTGCTGACAGCATCTTATCAGCAGCTGCCAATTAGAAGAGGAGCAGTTGCTGTGAGGAAATGTCAACATCTGAGTGAAGTCGGCCGAGTCTCTTATCACGCTCCGCCTCCTCATCCTCACATGAGCAATGAGGAGATAGGGCTGGAGGTAGAGACTGATCCGAGACCAGGGATAACGTATTACGAAACGGGGATTTGGTAAGCCGAGGGAGATCAAAATGTGACAGAACTGCGTTTAAAGTTACTTCCTGTAACATTTCCTCTCAGTTAAAGAAGTATTCGATTTTTATTACATTTTTGCAATCTTTTGGTTTTTGAGATTTATCTTATTTTTGACAGAATATAACATCCCTTAAGGGGATAACTTTGTTTCTACTTTGAGCTGTTAAAGTTCTTCCATGTAGCATGTTGGCTACATTTTTACAGTAGGTGAAAGGTTCGGCTAACCTAGCAGTATATTTGCTTGTCAGTGGAAGGAAATATATATCATTTGGTTAATATTTAAAGATTTTTTTAGAGATTTTTTTTGGTAACTTTTTTAAATCTACTTCTTATGGCTTATTTTTAGCTACATTTATGTGATTTTTTTTAGCTTACTTGTAGCTACCCTTAAGCTAAATACACACGTCTGAGCTATATAATTAACTGTAAAAATATATGTATGATTAGAAATTATATTCTTTCCTATATTTGGAATTGTTTTTATATGTTTTAGATAACTTGTAGTCTTTTTACATCTAAGTTTCATCCTAAAATAAAGAGAGTTAAAAATGACGCTACAGTCCTATACAGCACTTCACACGTACGATCACGCATCAGGAGCACATGGAAAAATCTGGTCTCTACTGCTGATGCCTGGCTGGACGTTATACACGACAAGATTTTTTATTAAATAAAATGATAAAATTCAACGCAACGTTAGTCACTGAGGAATATAGGAATAAATTCAAAGATTATTAGACCTGCTTTGCCCCCGAGCTCCTGCTCATCAGTTGCTGGCACTGAGCTGATGCAGGATAGAAATCCTCCAAAGTCAGTATTAAAAACTTAAATCAAAAGGCTCAGAGACACGGCGTCGGTTTGTGGGACTGATTGAAGTGGTCGAGATGGAGAGATTACTTTCTGTTTATCACACTTCACGACACGGCTGACAGGAAGAAAGTCTTATTTCCACTTCCAAACATCTGTTGGGTGAGGAAATCGATGACATGAACTGACTTTCACCCAGCAGCTCCGCACACATGCACA
This sequence comes from Cynoglossus semilaevis, assembly GCF_000523025.1. Classification (NCBI taxonomy): domain Eukaryota; kingdom Metazoa; phylum Chordata; class Actinopteri; order Pleuronectiformes; family Cynoglossidae; genus Cynoglossus; species Cynoglossus semilaevis. The sequence continues at coordinate 2,108,852 of NC_024321.1, forward strand.
CAAGGTGCATTGTTTTCTTTGGTGGTCGTAATTGTTTTTGTTCACACAGTCACGGTGTCACGCAGCTGTTCATGAGGTCATTCGTATACGCACAAATACAAACACACATATACACATATATATACATACATACATATATATACACATATATACATATATATACATACATACATATATACACATATA
>NC_024321.1:2110419-2116015 GCF_000523025.1 Cynoglossus semilaevis
TTTCTACTTTGAGCTGTTAAAGTTCTTCCATGTAGCATGTTGGCTACATTTTTACAGTAGGTGAAAGGTTCGGCTAACCTAGCAGTATATTTGCTTGTCAGTGGAAGGAAATATATATCATTTGGTTAATATTTAAAGATTTTTTTAGAGATTTTTTTTGGTAACTTTTTTAAATCTACTTCTTATGGCTTATTTTTAGCTACATTTATGTGATTTTTTTTAGCTTACTTGTAGCTACCCTTAAGCTAAATACACACGTCTGAGCTATATAATTAACTGTAAAAATATATGTATGATTAGAAATGATATTCTTTCCTATATTTGGAATATTTTTTTGTATATGTTTTAGATAACTTGTAGTCTTTTTACATCTAAGTTTCATCCTAAAATAAAGAGAGTTAAAAATGACGCTACAGTCCTATACAGCACTTCACACGTACGATCACGCATCAGGAGCACATGGAAAAATCTGGTCTCTACTGCTGATGCCTGGCTGGACGTTATACACGACACGTTTTTTATTAAATAAAATGATAAAAATCAACGCAACGTTAGTCACTGAGGAATATAGGAATAAATTCAAAGATTATTAGACCTACTTTGCCCCCGAGCTCCTGCTCATCAGTTGCTGGCACTGAGCTGATGCAGGATAGAAATCCTCCAAAGTCAGTATTAAAAACTTAAATCAAAAGGCTCAGAGACACGGCGTCGGTTTGTGGGACTGATTGAAGTGGTCGAGATGGAGAGATTACTTTCTGTTTATCACACTTCACGACACGGCTGACAGGAAGAAAGTCTTATTTCCACTTCCAAACATCTGTTGGGTGAGGAAATCGATGACATGAACTGACTTTCACCCAGCAGCTCCGCACACATGCACACAAGGTGCATTGTTTTCTTTGGTGGTCGTAATTGTTTTTGTTCACACAGTCACGGTGTCACGCAGCTGTTCGTGAGGTCATTCGTATACGCACAAATACAAACACACATATACACATATATACATGTATATATGTGTATATATCTATATATGTGTATATGTGTATATATGTGTATATATGTATGTATATATGTATGTGTATATGTCTATATATATACGTATATATATAGACATATACACATACATATATACACATATATACACATATACACATATATACATATATATACACATATATATATACACATATACACATATATAGATATATACACATATACACATATATATACATACATATATACATATTTATACGCATATTTACATATATACATATATACACATATACACATATATATAAATATAGCCTATACATATATACATATACATATATACATACATATATACGATAAACAAGCCTCTAGTCACTAGATGGCAGCATTGCAGCTCATTTTATCAATCTACTGTATATTAATAATCAGGGAATTGTGCGGGAATGCTGGGAGTCTGCAACTCTTACAGTGGTTTGTACAGATAAATGAATAAATATTACCTGGAGCTCAATAGTATTTTAATTCTGTCCCCTAGGGAGCAGAAAATAATTAAGAAACACTGTTTTAACCCATCACCTTAGTGAACAGGCAACACTTAACTTCCACCACTGTCCTGCTATATCGGAATCGGTTGATTTCGGAATCGGAAATTAAGTGATTATATATAATGTAGGATTAACCTTCAGACTTTTTGTAATTTTTTGTACTGCTAATTAATTTAATGTTTTTTTTATCATGTGGTTGGCATGATATTTGGATTAGGGAGCAAAAAAAAAACATGCATACAATGGGATTTAACATTTAAACAATAGAATAAATGTAATATTATAAGAAGAAAAATAAAAATTTCATGATTTCAAAAGGTATTTTTTGTCTGAGCCATTGTCAGGCGTCCGTCACTATGGAAATACCTCATCCCCTTACAGACACACACACATGCACAAAGACACACACACACACACACAACTTCTGTTCAGAGCGACCTTTACAGAGACCTGAAGAAGAGAGAGAATCACGGTCGAGTGCTTTTTTTTGTCCGAAGGAAGCTTTTAAGAAGGTCAGAGCGACTACTTCAATGGTTCATATTTTCCCTAATGGAGTCAGAGCTGAAAAAAAAAACGCAAAAGACGCAAAAAAGATTTCAGAATGATGGGGATGATGGATCTCTGTAACAGCACAGAGCACGAATCAAACACTGCCTTCAACCCACATCTGGTCACACATCTCAATTCAGGAAGTCGATCATTTGTTAGCACCACGCTAACCGACCACAAAGACTCAGCCGGATATGAAATGTACTGTAGACATTGGTTTCTCTCTGAACAACCCGAAGGCTGATCGGAATTTCTTTTCTAAAGTAATAAAGAACAAAGGGAAACAGAGGAACTTCATCCAGCGGTTTTGACAAACAGGGTTCCGGTCCATGAATTACAGCAAACTCGGGAATCTAACAAGTCTAATCATCTGCTTTACTGATTCCAGATTAAATCCATTAGCTCTGCTTCTGTTACACCTGAGGAGGAGGAAATGAAGCCGAGCGGAGGAAAATAAAGAGGTCGTTCACAGAAAGCGCTGCCGAGTTTACGCAGAAGACATCGGCACGTGAAAATGTCCTGCAGCTGCAGGTTTGGAGCGATATCAACAGGTCCAACAGCTACACCCCTAAAGCTACACCTCTACAACGACACCTCTAAAGCGACACCTCTACAGCTACACCTCTACAGCCACACCCCTACAACGACACTTATACAGCTACACCCCTAATGCAACACCCCTACAGCTACACCCCTAAAGCTACACCTCTACAGCTACACCTCTACAGCGACACCTCTACAGCGACAACGCTAAAACAACACCTCTACAGCGACACCTCTACAGCTACACCCCTACAGCGACACCTCTACAGCGACAACGCTAAAACAACACCTCTACAGCTACACCCCTACAACGAGCAGCGGCCCCCCTCAAGCTACACCCCTACAGCTACACCTCTACAGCGACACCTCTAAAGCGACACCTCTACAGCGACACCTCTACAGCTACACCTCTACAGCGACACCCCTACAACGACACCTATACAGTGACACCCCTAAAGCAACACCCCTACAGCGACACCTCTACAGCGACAACCCTAAAACAACACCTCTAAAGCTACACCTCTACAGCGACACCCCTACAACGACACCTATACAGCTACACCACTAAAGCAACACCTCTACAGCGACATCCCTGCAGCTACACCTCTACAGCTACACCTCTACAGCCACACCTCTACAGCTACACCCCTACAACGACACCTCTAAGGCGACACTTCTACAGCTACACCTCTCCAGCTACACCCCTAAAGCTACACCTCTACAGCGACACCTCTACAGCGACACCTCTACAGCGACACCTCTACAGCTACACCCCTACAGCTACACCTCTACAGCCACACCTCTACAGCTACACCTCTACAACGACACCTCTAAGGCGACACTTCTACAGCTACACCTCTACAGCTATACCTCTCCAGCTACACCCCTCCAGCTACACCTCTCCAGCTACACCCCTAAAGCTACACCTCTCCAGCTACACCTCTACATCTACACCTCTACAGCTACACCTCCACAGCTACACCTCTCCAGCTACACCCCTAAAGCTACACCTCTCCAGCTACACCCCTACAGCTACACCTCTACAGCTACACCCCTACAGCGACACCTCTACAGCTACACCTCTACAGCGACACCCCTAAAGCTACACCTCTACAGCTACACCTCTACAGTTATACCTCTCCAGCTACACCCCTACAGCTACACCTCTACAGCTATACCTCTCCAGCTACACCCCTCCAGCTACACCTCTACAGCTACAACTCTACAGCTACCCCTCTACAGCTACACCTCTACAGCCACACCTCTACAGCTACACCTCTACAGCTATACCTCTCCAGCTACACCCCTCCAGCTACACCTCTACAGCTACAACTCTACAGCTACCCCTCTACAGCTACCCCCCTACAACGACACCTCTAAGGTGACACCTCTCCAGCTACACCTCTCCAGCGACACCTCTACAACGACACCTCTAAGGCGACACCTCTCCAGCTACACCTCTACAGCTACAACTCTACAGCTACCCCTCTACAGCTACACCTCTACAGTTATACCTCTCCAGCTACACCCCTCCAGCTACACCTCTACAGCTACAACTCTACAGCTACCCCTCTACAGCTACCCCCCTACAACGACACCTCTAAAGCGACACCTCTAAAGCTACACCTTTACAGCTACACCTCTCCAGCCACACCTCTACAGCTACACCTCTACAGTTATACCTCTCCAGCTACACCCCTCCAGCTACACCTCTCCAGCTACACCCCTCCAGCTACACCTCTCCAGCTACCCCTCTCCAGCTACACCTCTCCAGCCCACTGTTTGATGAAGACAGGACTGTACCAATCGGTGAAAGTGGCAGTTGAAAATACACCCTGAGAGCAGTCATGTGTGGAGTAAGGCTGACGCAGAGCCTTGATTTAGAGCAAGTGAAACCACAGCCTTGCAGATGCAGGAATAAAGGGCGGGAAACAGCAGAACATACTGTATAGCTTCAGCGCTGAAGTGTCATTTACATGAATTCACCTCTTTTATTTTCCTTTGTTATGACCACATGTAGCGCATCAAGGGAGTTTGATGTATTCTGGTCTCCCTTCATGCTGTTTGCCTCTGTGTTTTTCTCCAGTGAAACATCGTGGTTCAGAGCCTTTCTTCAAACGTGATGAAAAGGTCCAGTTGGAGCAAATGTAATCAGACTTTTGGTTCTGGCTCTCTGATCAGTTTTCTCTTCTGCAGCCCTTGTAAGTATCACTTGCACAAAGGCTTCCTGTAAACGGCTTCTGCACTGAAGCTGTCACCACGGATGATTTGCATAGTTGCATAATATCTGCTGTTGATCAATGAGCTTCAATGATTTTTTTCCCCCCCTTAAAATCAAACAAAACTATTCTTCTTTCAGATGTTCCCTACAGGGGTCACCACAGCAGGTCATCTGATCATCTCACCCCTGTCTCGCTGCCACTTTGACACCAACTGTCTCCATTTTCTCTTTAACAACCCCATCTCATCCTCAACTCTCTAACTTCATCTCCAAACCACTCCACCTTAACTGATCTGATCTGCACATTTCTCATTTTAATAATAATAATAATAATGTCCTAAAACAAGAGTGCCACATACACTTTCAACAGTCTGTCAGTGTCCCGAGGTAGACAGTATTGAGTGTGTTTGGGGGACGGGGGGACAGGGGGGGTCTGCGCCCATGTCTTTATCTGTGCCACAGAAGCTGAGCAGACAAATGGACTGTTGTTCCGATTCAAAGAGAGAAAATTCCCAGAGGAATAAAAAAGGGCTGCTGGAGCATTTCAAACGCCTTTCGCTCACGTCAGCCGTTGAACAAATACTGCAGCAGTACGCCTAGTAAGGGTGTCTGTCACACACTTTTAAGGACATTTTTGCTCCTTTTGTCTAGCTAGCTAGCAAGCTAGCTAGATATCTAAATAGTTGGTGGATAGATGGATGGATGGATGGATGAATAGATGGATGGATGGATGGATGGATGGATGGAT
>NC_024321.1:2116353-2120012 GCF_000523025.1 Cynoglossus semilaevis
TTCTTATTTGAAAGCTATTCTAAAAAAAAAAAATATCAACTAAAGATATTTTGTGTTCACAAGGTTTGGTTTCTCAGAAGAGGAACTCAATTTCATTCAGCATCTCATTTCACCAGGCGTTTTATTTTGAAAGTCGTTGAACTGAAGAGACAACCCGTGCCATTGGTGGGGAACGTTTCATAATAACTTGTTATGAGAAGAAAATGTTGCGCCGAGGAACACATTACTTTTTCTATAGTCTGTCAACTGAAGGTAATCAGAAGTGTCAAAAATCAGTGTCGGCAAGTCACACTCCAACGTAATGGGAATCGGGATTCGCCCAAAATATTGCGTTTTGGCCAATTGCGATTCTCATACGTTGACTTTTGACGTAAGAGTAGAATAATATTTGTGCTTCCAAAACATTGAAAAATGACATTTCTAACTACACTACCACACAGCAGCTGTGATGGTTGTGACATCGTCAGTGCCTGGACTCAGGTTTTGCTCATTGGAACTGATGTACGTGACGGTGAAAGTCACTGTTGTGCATGTTTTCAGAAGGACTTCTCGAATGTCAGGGACGTTTTTTTTTTTTTGTTTTTTTTTTGGTTTACATATGAACAGCCATCATCTGTAGTTTACCATGAATTATTCATGCGTTCTAACCTCAAGCCCGAGCCTCAGTTCAGCTCCTGATAATGGTGCAGCGGAGATAATTTAATCTGCTTAATTAAAGTGTTAAATCAGAGGCTGGAGCCCGAGCGTGATGGCTGTTAACTTTACCTCCCCCCCCTCCCCTCTCTCTCTCTCTCTCTCCACACTTTGATGTGTAAACTTTTGTTTGTTCTCTCAGCAGAGTCCTGTACAAACCATTTACACATAACAATAAAAAAAACACAACAGTATTTTTTTTTTTGGCCTACAGGTGAAGGAAGATATTTTAGGTGAGAAACGCTGACTTTAAATAAAACTGGCTTTGTTTACAGAAAAAAACCTCCCGCAGCATGTTTGAATATTTTCACTCCTATTATCAACTCTCTCTGCTGGAACAGGATTTAAAAAAAAAAAAAAAAACACACACACACATCCAAATAAACAAACGTTTCTGCAGAAGGTTGTTTTTTGGGATGAGGTTCGCGGAGATTATATTTCATTTCTTTTCTCCACGTGTGTGAAATGTCATTAACTGACATTAACCTTTTTGTTTCTTAAACAATCAATGGGGTTTTATTAAAGGGCTCCGTCTTGGCTCACAGTAAAGGTTAATGCACCAGTTCCATTAGTGCGAAGATGGAGCTCTTCCTGTTTATTATCCACTTATATATATATATATAGGGAGATGTCACTCTAATTCTAGGACTACTTCCTATTTTAAATCCCAACATACCGTATAGAAATACTATGTCAGAATTACTCATACAGAAGACAGCGGTCATTGGGTTTATGACGTCCTAGACCAGGCGTGGACAAACTTTTTGACTCGCGGGCCACAATTGTCCGGGTCAGGAGCAGATAGATGTGAACTAAGATAAATGACATGTAAGAGTCATAAAAGCTAAAATGCTAAAATGCCTACGCCATCTGTTTGGGGAAATGTGTATTGCAGGGAAAAGGCAGAAGTACTGTATAATGATAATATAAATAAATTATACAATTTAAAAAAGTTTGGAGGACCGGATTAAAAAGATGAATGGCCCACATCCGGCCCCCGGGCCTTAGTTTGCCCATGCCTGTGCTAGACCCAGGGCATTTCATGATTAAATCGACATCTCAGAGCAGACAAATATGTTGTCACACGGTGATATACGTAGGAAAACACTTTCCTTTATATTTGTCAGTTATTATATGGCTATAGTTAGCCATAAATTGGATCGTGCTACATTTACTTTCTTTGGTTTGGGAACTTTTTAGCCCTTCATTATGTCTCATCCCAGGTGTACGTCAGACTCTTCTGGTGTTTTTATGTCCTAGATCACACATGGGCAAACTAAGGCCCGCGGGTCGGGTGCGGCCCGTTCAGTATTTTTTATCCGGCCCGCCAAACTTTTTATATAACAAATTATATAATTTTTTTTTCTATATTATCATTATATTTCTGCCTTTTCCCTGCAATACTGACATTTCCCTATAGATGGCATTTTAGTATTTTAGCCTTTATGCATGACTTTTACGTCATTTATCTTAGTTCACACTAACTCTCCATCTATCTGCTCCTGACCCGACCCCGCCTGTTCAATTTTAGGACAATTTTGTGGCCCGCGAGTTAAAACGTTAGCCCACGCCTGTCCTAGATTACGGTGTTACCACCATGTTAGCAGCAGGCGGGACTTTAACAGCCTGTAACAGCCTTTCCCCGTGTAAAACCGATACAGTAAGGGGAGTCATTTGACAGAGTAATGAACTGTGTTCTACGTTCTAAGAGCTCTGGACAAACATGCACTGCTGCTCCTGTTCAAGGATCCTCTGCTTTGACCTATGAAGCAATTAATTAGTCACTAATTCCTTAATCCTCTCAGCAGAAAATAGAACCTTGTTCCATGTTGACACATTCCCAGGCAACACAGAGCAAAAAATCAGACTGCTGCTCATTTCTTCACCCACCCACAAACACTCTGGGTGAGAGAGGGAGAGAGAGAGAGAGAGTAAGAGAGAGAGAGCGACAGGTCTCTATTTATGCGTGGAAGCCGAAGGTGCGATGTGATGCTGTCTGTGATTGGCAGGCAGCGTTGGCAGGGCAACAGACGGTCAGACCAACAAATCTCCCAGCAGCCATCTGACCTCCAGACCTGCCGGAGTCTGGGGGCGAGGCCCGGCTAATCAGAAACAACTTAGACTGGACGGCCTGGGTTTTCCCTCCAGTGCTGACTCACGAGCACATTGCAACAAACGTCAGGCTGAAACAGCTCTTACGACTCGCATTCACAATGTCTTCTTACATGGAATTTTATCAATGATTTTTTTTTTAGAATAGTCCATTCTAGGCTTTCTGGGGTCAAACTAGAGCTGCGAGATAAAACCATGAATTTATAACATGTCAATATATATTTTTAAAAGGTGATATGTATATATTGCGATGTAATGCTACGCATAACGATGTAGGATGTTTAGTGTGAAAAACATGGAACGGATTTTTGGTATTTTTGGTTTTCGAATCTCTCATTGTTCAAAATGTGTCAAATAACTACGGTAGCGCAGAGCAGAACAAAATTTAAATTTTCCCTGGAACGAGAGCCAATCACCGCTTGCTGCGACATGACTTTAGTTAGCGGTTAGCACAGATGTATCAAACATCAACATCAACATCTTATATTACTAAGGACCTCATTATTGCAATTACTTTTAGGATGGAAGGTACAGAAAAATTCAATGGAAGTTAATTTCGACACGTGAGCCTTTAAATAAATATTATTTATTTATACTCCAACACCGTTATATATAAATATAACGGTGTATTTACTCACCTGTCTGTGAAGGTGTGAGCTAAAGGTGTAAGTGTGAGCTAAAGGTGTAAGTATGAAGACAGAGTGTGAAGGGGGGAGAGCGAGAGAGAGAGCGAGAGAGAGAGAGCACCAGTGTCAGTGGCTGATAAGACAACAGTTGTTTTCTTTTATATTTGTTAAACTAAAGCTGCCTGAAGCAGCAGTTAGTGGAGTTGCATTATAAATTATGTAGTCATA
>NC_024321.1:2121220-2126323 GCF_000523025.1 Cynoglossus semilaevis
AGAGACAACACCAGACGTCACCGCCGCCATTTGCAAAAGTTCTGTTCCAAGAGATGTAGTGCAGGAGAGCGTTAAGTTGCTAGCCCTAGCGCAGGACTGTGTGGTCCCTACCTGGAGGTAAGGCGGTTCTCTTCCTCTTCTTGCTGTTCTCTGCGGAGTTTTCCAGAGAAGGGCACTCTGTCACCAGTTGTCCACTGGAGCCGTTGAAATGGAGAGGGTCGTTGTTGCTTGCTGGGTCAAAGGGCAGAGCGTTTAGTCCTGGAAGACACGGAGTGAAAGGGTAAGACATGGAGGACAGAAGCAAACGAGTGTAGACGAACCGAATGCTAAGCTAACATTGTGATTTTCTGAGTCTGTACGCCATTGGTTGAGTTTTTTTTCATGTCATCGTATATTCAGAGCAACACTAAACTAACAAGATACTGTCATGTTTATTGGATAGGACCAACTGACTATTTTCACCATGTCCACCTAAGAACAGACCCAAATGAAATCAACCCGGCAACCTGTTGCTAGGCTGTCCCATCAGCTTTCTATAGAACAATTTAGACACATGTTGAAGGTATAATGTAGTAGCAGGAAACACTTCAGATTCTGGGACTAGGAATTTGTGTCAATCCAAATTATTTGAAAATCTTCTGTGATTCAAACCAAGAGTCACAACAATGCACTGGCAGGGGTTAGCGTTAGCTAGGCTAGGTCAACAGAAACCAATGCTGCTCTCAGAAAGATTTGAACAACAACACTTCAAAGCTCAAGAATTCAATCAATCAAACATACACTAGTCTGCACACTTCAAAGCTCAAGAATTCAATCAACCATACACTGGTCTGTTACAGTTTCAAACAATGAAGACATTTTCTAAACAACACTAATTTGCTGCAGGTCTCTAGCCAATCTATATCCAGCTTCACAGACCTAGTCAAGACTTGGTGTAACCACCTGGACTTACTGAACCGGTTTCCCCTAAGCTAGCTTCTTTTGTGACTCAGATCATGACAGGAACTTCACCATATCAGGTCCCTAGAGGGGTTTTTTTTGTGTGTGTAGTGACTCTGACCGAGATTCGAAACCAAGACGACTCAACGTAGAAGTTAGACTTTTGTCCAAATAAACACTTTTTTTTTGGACAGCTAGGCGTCCTGAAGTGGGAAAAGTAGGAGGCACAAAGTACTGATTTATTCTTTTTTTGTTGTTTTAGTTGCAGTTACTGATCCTCAGCAACTCCCTCAGAGTTGACAAGAGGCTGACAGAAAACACATATGGAGCAGTGAGTCCCACATAAACATGAAACCTGTCAGGGACGTTTGAAGACTGTGTAGAGAGACAGTTTAAGAGAGGCTGAACTCACACACGGGACACATGTCCAAACATTGTTCCCCGCTCAGCCTTACAGTCGCCACTAATGACTCTTGGGTTAATCGTCAATCGACAAAGCGGTTTTTAATGTCACGATTAAACGTCTAGTGTTTAGGATAATTAGGATGCGGGCTCACATTCCCGACAGTTCACATGACGAAAACAGAAAAAGGAAGGAGACAGACCATGGAAAATGTGAAGCAGTGCTGCAAACAGCTGACAGGGGAAAAAAAAAAAAGAAACACTTGACCTCAGCTGTTAATATTCTCACTAAAGTTTTTGCCAAGATTTTGGGGAAAATTCTTTACCCGTAGGAGAAGACTAATCCAAAACTTCCACAACACTTTTCCCCGTGCGGACGACTTCTTCAAACGGGCTGTGAAGTCACACAGAAAGGAGGAATCTTTCTAGTTTCCACCGTCTCCAAAATGGATTATCTGGCAGCTGTGTACATTTCCGACATCCTTTGTCCAATATCTACAGCATCTCCACAGCACATGTTCAATTCATCTTCAGCTAGCCTCGTTCATTTTTATCTCCAAACTGCCTTTAAACCCTGAGCGTTCCTTTGGTCTGCCCACAGATATCCTAGTCCGTAGAACGGTTGAAGGTTCGGCACTCATCTGACCGACCCTGGTATTTCTGGATGGTGTTGTCTTTTCTTTGTCACTGTACGTGTTGGTTCGCACCACAGGGAATAGTTCCTCGTATTAAGTACAGTACTAAAGTATTTCCATAGTGTAGCGGTTAGCACGCTTGCCTCGGAAGTAAAGAGTTGGATTTGATTCCCAGAGAAACCACATACTTGGCGCCTCCCAAGGGTAGCTTGTTGCAGCAGATCTGCTGCTAACACAAGAATTTCCCAAGTGTGCGATCAATAAAGTTCAAATTATTATTAGAATTACTTACAACAGGGGAAACTTCCTGTACATTTTAGGTAAGCGTAACTTCTAGGGATGGCTCGATACAACTTTTCCATGTCCGATACAGATACTGTAACTCGGAGTTCTGTTGATACCTTTATTAATCCGATAACTTCTTTGCTCCACCATCATGCCGTGAACTAGCATCGCTAAGGTGAAAGTTACGGCACGCAACGCAAAGTTAAGTCGAGCATTTTCTGTACCGAAGATCGGTCGCTGATATCAGCCGGTACTGCGGACCGGTAATACTACTGCGTGGTCGAAGGATCATTAACCTTTTTAAGTACATTTTTTCCACTACGGGCTCATTAACCTTTTTAAGTACATTTTTTCCCACTACGGGCTGGTATCAAATGACCTACGGACCAGCACTGGTCCTCGGACCAGGGATTCGCCTCCAGTGGGCTTAGGTAGCGGATCGAACTGGCTGAAATTTTGACTGATATCGGGTATCTGATCAAGCCATCCCTGATAACAAGAACAGGGATTTCTTGGATGTAACGTCAGGGAAGAGCTATCGCAGAAACAACAGGAAGTGCTTTGAATCTTTATATTGACCAAGTCTTTACTGAACCATTGCCTCGATGAATCTTTATATTGACCAAGTCTTTACCGAACCATTGCCTCTGTCGACTGTGTTTCTCATTCGTCCACTGATGAATGGAATGTATGGAATGTTTAGGTTTCAACATCTGGCTGATGATGTCACCACCGACTCCCCAGAGGAGGTGCTGAAGAAAATAAAAACGGTCAACCTGTAAGCAGGAGGACTGCTGCGAAAGCAGGAGAAAATGTACGATGTGCGATTAGTCCGAAAGCTGCGTGGTAAATTTAGAGGCATGTGTACGTCATACGGGCAGAGAACAGCAGCTGTGAGCAGAACGACCAGTCTCTGGAGGGAAAGATGTTACACAAATGCAAATGTGAGTTCGAACCTCCGTATCTGCGAAAAGCTTTGGCACACACACAGTACTGCTCCTCCTTGACCCGTCATTATCTTTTCAGTTTTAGCCCTGACGTGCATCCTTCAGCTACAGAGGAGGGTTTGACATGTTTTGGAGCGGAATTCTTTTTAATAACTGAAAGGGGATTTTCACTGTTATGAGTGGGAGTTCTTCTGCTCTGTAGAATATAATGCAGGGTTCAAGAACCGACACTTATTTTGACAGTTGGACATTTGTTTCAGACATTTTGGACAATCAGACTAATTGCAAATAGCAAGAGAAATCATAAAATAAATTGAAAGTTTTGTACAGAACACAACACAACGATCAAACTAAGCAAAACATACCAATGTAGCTACAGGCGGACCAAACTGAAGGTAAAAACAGTATGTAGAATGGGCAAAGACGTTAGCTTATCGTTAGCCTAAATGTGCCACAGGTTCACTGAATAAATGTAATGATTGTAAATGTCAGGTTTCATGTTTTTATAAATACAGGACAGGTCTGTGTCCTGTCCTGACTTCATTTTCCATCAAGGACACATTGACAGCATTCTTGCATTAATGGTACAGTGATCCAGGAAAGGACAGATCCATTAGCGGACATGGGCGAACTCAGCAGGTCATTAAAATGCCATTTCAACACCTCGAGCACGTGGACCGTGAAGAGCGTGGACGGACGTGCGTTCGTCCTTACATCGCCGTCTTACAACAGTGACGGTTTAACGACACAGTTAATCAACGCGAGCACATCATCTAGAGACGGAGTTGAGCGACAACAATTTAGACAATATGCTTTAGAGACGACGATGACGGCCACGGATGAGAAGAACAGCCAACATACTGTATTCATGACTTGCTTGTATAATTTTACTTAGTCATTCTTTAGGTTTTTATCATTTTTAGTTAATAACTAAAACAAAGATACCATTTTAAAATATTATTAATATATTTTCATGTTTTGCTAACTTTTTATAGATTCACTTTTAAACTACTTCTGTTTTGGTTTCCACGACAACATTTAGTTATGATTATCAGTTTTCGCTTTAATTGGACAAAATGAAGCCGAGGTCATCTTCATCTGCTTGTCTCGGACAACGAGTGCGATGCCAAAATGCCTCCGTTCTCCCAGGAAAAAGTTGGATTTTAGTAGCGTTCCCCAGCTGGGGTTGAAAAACAAAACAAAACAAAACCCAAGGTCAAAGAGTTCACCAGAAAATGTCAAAACGTTTGCTAAAAATACCGTAAAAGTTAACCATCTGGACTAAATCAGAGTTTTTGAGTTTTTCGTTTGTATTCCTGCTATAGAGAATAATGTTCATTGAAGAACGCTTTAAAGTCGGGGGGTCAAACATACGTCCCGCAGGCCAAAACCGGCCCGCTTTGGGCTTCAATCCGGTCGCCCTGATTCATTTTGAAAATAACATAATACTTTGTAAAAATACATTTTATTAAATGTAAAGATTTGTCTAATGTACGTTTTTGCATGGAAACAAAGGGATAAAAAAAAAAACGACTTTTTGTTATTTATAAGTAATTATGTTATGGTTGTACCGGTCCGGCCCACTTGACATCTAATTAGGTTTTTATGCGGCCCTGGAACCCAAATGAGTTTGACACCCCTGCTTTACAGTAAATGCTATATTTCAATCCTTCAACAGGAGATGGGAAGAGAAACACTGAGGTCCAGCTGTGGACGAACTAATTAGTGCAGGTCAGCAAGGCTAATTACGGAGCACAGAGGTAATCAAGGACCGGGCAACACGGAAATATCTGCATCATTAATTAATGAACGGATTTATGTTCATGAATCACCTCCACATAAACGCACTGTGGTGAAATAAGTAACGGGCGGCGGTTTTTTGGTCCAGCGCGAAC
>NC_024321.1:2126352-2139600 GCF_000523025.1 Cynoglossus semilaevis
TTTAGTCTTTAATCTAAGCCTTATCAGCTCACAGACCAAATGGTGTGATATGCATAATGCAGAACATCAGGGAATGAGACTCAGCGTAACAGTGACTTAGCGCCGAAGTGTGTGTTACTGCAGTCCGGGAGGGAGGTGTCGGAGCGCAGTGGCAGTGGGTTATTCATTTAAAGGGAACATATAGAGGCCACGAGGACCAGTGTATGTTCATCCATCTAACTCAGGAGCAGGAACAGATGGTGGAACACAGCGTTAGCACAGCTACACCCCGGTCGGAGTGAACCTGCAGCTCTGACCGATCAGTCCGACATGAATTAGCTGCAACGCGACGATGATCGTTCGTTCCCTTTAATCTCTTTTAAACAGTATATACAACGATGATTAGGACTGTTGCCAGGACTGTTTGTACCATGGACGGTTTTCAAGTACTAAAATGCTAGCTTGTACCTCTGGGGCTGGTTAAACTTCCAATGCAGACGAAGATTTCAGGAAGATCGTAAATAAAGCATATACCCTTTCCTAGAACGAGCTTCTCTTGGTAATGGTTTCTGGACAGGAAACACATATGGGAGCTGGTACTGTCTAGTTCCTGGTACTGTCTAGTTCCTGGCACTGTCTCGTTCCTGGTAATAGTGTCTGGCAGGGTAGCACATTATAACTGGAACCACCTCTAGTTCCTTGATCTAATTCTAGTTCCTTGCATTAGTTCCTTTAATATAACCACATATCACAAGTGTCAAACTCAAGGCCCGGGGGCCAAATTTGGCCCGCCGAGTCATTTAGAATGGCCCGCGGGAGCTTAAAAGTTCATGCAGCAGAGTATCTTAACCGGAAAAAAAGTTTTTTTTTTCACAACGATGAACAATACTTACGTAACTTGAAAAATAATAAATCAACTGCAGAACCATGTATTGATACATTATGGAGTAGTTACATCTATACTGTCTTCCATCTACAACCGGCCCTTAAAGAGGAAACTGTATTGCTGATGTGGCACACCCCCCCAAGTTCAGATGAGTTTGACAGCCCTGGAAAAACACATACTTGCGCGCCAATTTCATTGGTTGATAATGTTTGAGTGCCGCCCCAATCGTAAGTCACAATCAAAGTCACCCTCAGCCGTCACATGGCCGCTGATGTCAGAAGTGAGGTGGCGTTCAAGTGCTCTCACTCTTGGCCCAGTTGAAGGCAGCTGCAGAGTCTACAAACAGAACTTTCAAATGAGTCTTCCGTCACCTGCACGGTTAGCGACCAAACGAGCGTCACGGGACGTGGATTAGGCCACATCAGTCACGTCAACAAAACGAGACATCGCTCTATTTATAACACGGCAGCGTGTGTCAGGACAAAAGCAGCCAGGCTGAGCCAACAAGCTCCGAGTATTTTAAAAAGGTAGCAGAGTGAAGGCGCGTGTGCCCCGAGACGTATAAACAAGGTGTCAGACTGCTGCAGCTTAGCGATGGAGGGTCAAACGCGGCGAGCAGCCCTGGCATTCTTATGAGGCCATTAGCCAACTTTTTCACTTCCTGCGTATTTATAACAAGGGCAGCGAGCAGTTAGAAAGGAGATACAGGGAAGGTCTTTCTGCTCAGCTGCTGCGACCTGCAGGGGCTGATCTTTCCTAGAAAGACCAGGTCAGATTAGAGCCTGAATTTGTTCCTGGTCGCGGTGAAAGGAAGATATTTCCTACCGTGAAATAACAGCTACAAACTATCATTTTATAGGACTGACATTCCACTGTTGTGATGACCCGGGATGAGAATAATCACTGACTCGTTTCCACCAGCAGAACAAGTACCAGGAACTATGGGTTTTTCCATTGGAGGAACGAACACCAACAACTAAGGACAGTGCCAGACACTATACATGTTTCCACTGCAGGGATTACGAAACAGGTAGGGACAGTTCTAGGACTAATGTGTTCCAACTAGAGATGGACACATTGCAAAATTTTTTTTCCGGCACATTTTTTTTCTATTCCCAAATTGTGGTACGTGACAAGTTTTTCACATACAAAATGTTCTTCGTAGCAAAAACGTATTCCCAATTAAGGTGAGAATGAAACAATTTAAAGTTTGGAAATGTGTATTTTTTTTCCTTGACTTTCACATCTGAAAGAACAGAAATAAATAAATAATTTAATAATGGGTTACGGCAGTGGGTGGACTGGTTGGTAACGGCGGCTGCTACGGACCGATAATGGTAACTGCGCCGATCGCTGCGCCATTTTTGAAAATAAAACATCTTTTAGACTTTATAGGTGAAATGAAAAATAAAAGGAGGTACATTTTTTTTACTGTGTCCCGGTATCAAATGACCTACGGACCACCACTGGTCCCCGAACCGGGGGTTGAGAACCCGTGTTTCAAAATAAAGGGTCTGAATGAGGTCGAAAAACAGAAGCATCTGTAAATATGGTGAAGTAGATGAAGAATGTCTGGTATCTTAAAAAAAAAACACCCAATTTTAAAAGTAATTTTTTTGAGGAATGTAAACAGACGGTAGAGAAAATGAGGTGGAGAAATACATTGAGTTTTCAGAGTAAACTTGGGCCTAAAGTGTATCAGATGGGGTTCTTGCACTGAATGAAGACTAAGTCCTGATAATCTTGGTGAGTGAGGAAAAAAAAAAAAAAAAAAACTCTCCTCACACCATGTGTCTGATAAAGGCATTTCAGATTCAGGCTAGCTACCAGCTGCCTCAGTTAGAGCTTAAACATTCATCAGTGTGGAATCACTGAGGGACGGCTAGTCCACATTTAGTAAAAATCCAGGTGGCTAATATTTTAGTCAGCCAGAGAATCTACCAGTGAGAATTTTAATCAGAGTAACATTATTAGCTAAGAATTTTTTTTTTAATGTCCTCCACTCCAGTTCATTTGGTTTTTACGACGCTCACACTACGAACTATCATATGCATTAGTTAGTCCAGGTCTCCGGTGATGTTCTGATTTCTCTAGCACCTAGTTAAGACTCGTCTTCTGTTTAATAATTACTTCAGCCGCCACGGCGCTGACTCTTTTTTTTTTTTTTTTTCCTGTCTGTGTTTACATGTTTACTACACCAGGTGTTATCAGGAAAAAAGAAATCACAGCCGCAATTAAAACTGTGTCCCAGGGATGTGGAGCATAAAAACACAGCAGCCCTGAATGTTTATCACCAAAAACACTGCCAAAAATAATAATCCCAGAGATTATACATTTTAAGGACTCGACTGCGATAAACATTTTTTTAGGAGGGGGGGGGGGGGGTATACGGTGATTGTTCTTTTATGAAAATGTCAAAAACAACAATCAAGGGTTAATGTTGTGACGAGTGCGGAGGAGGAATAATGTTTTTTAAAGCTTGGACGTGGTTGAAGGTTAATCTATTCCCTGCTGTTGTGCTGACATTTTTTTAAATCCGTGATCATACCGGAATGTTCCGTTCTGCTTTGACACGTTTCCCACTGCCCAGATGCTGACGTGGACATTGACGTAATATAGAGAACGGCGCAAACTTGGTTTTTGACCTGTACGTCGTTTCCGTGGTTACGTCGATGTACGATGTTAAAACTAATTTGGGGGTTGGCGAGCAGACGAACGCATCCTCACGAGGCGCTATACGCTGAACGCAGCTTGGTTACATTCGCCATAGATTGGATGGCGCTACATTCGCTTTCATTCGTTTGTGTTGTTTTTTTTTTTTGGGGAACTTTCTGCCCTTCATTTTGGCTCCCAGGTGTTAGTCCAACTCTTTTTTAAGTTTTTATGTCCCAGATTATGACGTAGTACTTATGATCAGAATGTGAATTCTCAGCCCAAGTAGAGACACATCCCGCCAAAGGAGAAGGATTTCTACGTAAATCGAGGACCCGCTGTGCTGTAACCTAGAATGTTCAATGTTTATGTTTCAAATCATCGCAATTAGTAGTATTCCATTTACCAGGACTACCTGGTATGAGACCAAAAGGCTCAATCTGCACTCTTCCACTAAATGAACCAGTACCAGGAAGGACGGGGAGAGTGACGGGAACACTTCAGTTTAAAGGGATTTCCTCTTCTTAACTGTGTCACGTGCATCGTTATCGATAAAGAGAAAAATTATTTTTCCGAACTCCATCCGCCGTCGTGCTGTCATTCCTCCGTGAGCCCGAGGGAATTCTAACTGAAGGTTAATTTATTTAAATCTTTCAGCCACTCATCCCAGCTCTATTAAAACGAAATAAAGATCTTTGCTTTCTCACCGTAATCCTCTTTCTCCTGTCAAAGGCACGTGGCCTGTCTTCACTCCACTGTGTCTCTGTGTGTGTCTGTGTCCATTAAGAAGACAAAGCAGCAAAGCATAAGGTCATGTCAGCTTACGCTTACACAAACACTGGCTCAAAAGAGTAATGTACAACAACGAGCTAATAAGTCAATGAAACGTAGAAGGCAAACTGTCTCGTTACTAATCAGAAAAAAAATGTTTTTCTATTACCCTACCCCTAGGGGGTGCTGTGGAGCAAACTGGAAACTTCCATCCATCCATCCATTTTCATCCGCTTATCCGTTATCATGTCACGGGGGCAGCAGTCTCCACCCAAATCACCCTCCACCGTACCAACCCCCCTGAACCTTCCTGCGGGTGGTGAGTCCACTGGAAGGTACCAACCGACCTAACTGGGATTCAAACTTGCCCAGGAGGTGAACCCTGGGGTTCCACACCGATGACAGAGACATTGCTTTCGGGCCAAAGCGCCACACTGGAAACTTCATATTGAAAAAAAATTGATTAAAATGTCCTAAAAAGATGTTCTGAACCCCCGGTCTGGGGACCAGTACTGGTCCGTAGGTCATAGGTTTGATACCAGGCTGCAGTAAAAAAAAAAAGTACTTTTTTTTATTCAAAGATAATCTGGCATCGTTTCAAAACAACAGGTCATTCAGACTCTGATACTGACAGAATAAAGACTGAATTAAAGACGTTTTATTTTGAAAATCTAATGATCGGTTAACAATGGCACGGTAGCTGACACCGGCCGACTGGTCCTTGGTACCAAAAAGGTTAGGGACCGCTGTTGACAGCATGAAGACAAATACCAAATCTGCAATAGTAGCACTAAAAGATAAAAAAAAAAAACCCAGTTTACGGAGCTCACACATTTCGCTAAAGTTGTTGAAAATTGGCTGTGGGGTGCACTGGAGCGATTCTAAACGAAAAGTTGTCTTCAGCAGCACAGCACTCCCAACCTTGTGCCATCTGTCCTTCCCTCTAAAAGCACCGAGACTTCAGTGCTAAACGTCTGGTCAGAACAAGGCTGCAGCACCGAGCGTATCTCGTCTGTGTGGGGAAACTCTGTATCATAATAAAGGGCTGGCACGCATTAGCACTGGCACCGACACTCTTATCATAATGACTTTGGAGACGATAAGCCGTTTCTTTGTATAGTTGCTCAGGCTATTTAAAGGAAGAAAAAAAAAAAAACCCCAACAACAACAAAAAACAAACAGCCTTTATCCATGTGTTGGTGTTTTAGAGGTCACGGCTGATGAAGGGCTCACGGGCTGTCGTTGGGTTAGCGCATACATCAACAGCTGCCATAGCTTAGCTTTGAAGCACACTTACGCCAGATAACAGAGGTTAGGTCAGGGTGACATCTTTGCTCCAGGCAGCTAACTGCTAAGATATCTCAAAGTTAGCGCGGCAGCTGAAATTACTGCTAAGCTTCCAACTAACTCATCTAACACGGTGGTTCTCGGCACAAAGGACACATTATGGTTGTTTTTTTTCCTATGTTCAAACCTGAGATTTTGACCAATATTTGACTAATACCAATCATGACTATCGAAACTATCTATAAGAGCTAGACTACGTGTGTCAAACATGAGGCCCGTGGGCCAAATATGGCCCGCCAAGTGATTTTGCGTGGCCCAGGGGATTTTTAAAAGCATTAGCCTTATGCTAAAGTCCATGCTGCAGAGTTGAATAAACTTGAATAAATAATAATCAATTGCAGAAACATCTATTAAAAGGTTATGATATAGTTACATTTAAGCAATGTATTAAAATGTATTAAAAGCCCTTCAAGGGGAACTGTATTGCCGATGTGCCCCTCCCTGGGGGGAAATTTGTTTGAAACCCCTGAATTAGACATTCCAAAACACACTAGTCCAGGGGTGTCAAACTCATTTTGGTTCAGGGGCCACATATGACCCAGATTAGATGTCAAGTGGGCCAGACCAGTATAAATAAAACATAATTTCCTATGCATAACAATACGTTTTTTTTCCTGCAAATAAGTACAAGACAGTACATTAAAAAAAAAACATAAAGAGTTTGTGTATTTTTTACTTTCAAAAATTCATCAAGCGGACCGGATTGAACCCCCGAGCGGGCCGTTTTTGGTCCGCGGGCCACATGTTTGACACCCCTGCATCCATCCTCAATTGAAAAATATTCATTTAAAGTCATTAGTGAGACAAAACCACGTCACTTTGTTGAAATTTCCGAGAACAAAGCCATCCAAAATGAGTGAGATACTTTGATGAGTTGATACTGGATGTGTTCTCCTTCGGAATAAAGCGGAAGTCATCTCATCCAATTAAAATGGGATTAAGTTTCAGAGAGGACTGACTGTTCTGTGAGCGCAACAGACACTAAACTAATGCTGGGAGAAAGAAAAAAAAAAAAAAAAAAACGTTCTGCCTTTCCTGTCAGAACAGACTTGGCGTGGGTTTTTGAGGGTTTTGGACACAACTTTCACTGTCATTTCCTGCAGATTTGTTTTCAGCTCCACATTCAAACCGACTTCAGTTCAGGCAGAAACGTCCAACATGGAGGTTCGTGCAGATACGCGTGAAGGTAAGGTTGATGCGGAAGCTAACGATGGAATAATAATTCCAATTTGGTTCTGTCCACACCAGGTCCTTTCCGAGAAGCTTCACATTCTTCTTCCAGGATTCCAGTATGACAGCAGGCATTAGTTAAACAAGTGCATCGTTATTGCAGAGCATTTTTGAATCCTTGCTCACTGTCAGAGGAAAACATCAGGTTTCTTCAGTAACCAAGCCACAGTTTGAAGCACACCCACACCGTTGTCAGAAAATCCCAAAGGCCATACTCGGTTTCTTTGGAGAAGGTAGATAAGAAAAGAATATTCCCCCGTGTCTCAATTATTACTTGTAAAAAGTGCTGTGTTACTTGTTTGTTATTGTTCGCACTGTTCATGCAGCTTCTTTCCTTCCTTCCTTCCTTCCTCTTCTTCTTCTTTATTTCTCTGCTTCTGTCTCTACTGGAATGTGAAAGGGTTAGGCCAGGAGCGTCTCAACCCCCTGAGTGATAACGAAGTCAGATCTGAGTTGCGCCCCCCCCCCTCTTTCTTTTTTTTTTTAAAGACACTTCCTCATCTTTGATGTTATTTTGAGATGAAAGTCATATATGGGTCTGCGGAAAACAACAGCCAGATGGTGACTGGACAGTCTCTACTGTCACCGCTGAAGCTGAGGTGATTTACAGATCAATAACTGAAGGCTCATTTTTACCTTATGAACTATTACACGGAGATATGTTAAATAAAATAAGTTGGAAAATGCTAACATTTTGGCTAAAAAAAAGTCACCATAAGGTAATTAGTGCAAATGACCAGTGTTATAGGAACCAAAAAAGAAAAAAAAAAAAAACAAAGTCGGCCAGCTTTAGATAATTACCAACACCAGGACTAGAGGAACCCAGTAACAGGAAATTAGAATTTAGCAACAAAGGAAAACACTAAAATTGGTCCGTTTTTTTGGTCTCAATTTTCCAAATGTTTGTTTCGTAACAAGTACTCCTAACTTGCAAAACACATATTTTGGGTAGCCTGTATCTTGAAGTCCCACTGTATCTGTTAAAGTAAGTAAACACTAGGCACATTTTTGTTAAAATACCAATACAGTTGGTGGAGAAACTGATAAAATTTAGCCAAAAAATAAATCATTAGATTCCCCTAGATAGAAAGTAAAAATATTTAATAATAGTTTACAGTGACATCCAAAAATATTATAGTGACAACCAAAAAAAAAAAAAAAAAAACTAAACCTACAAACTACAAAAATGTGAAGGACAGGATTCGACTCAGTGGACGCAGGATTTCAAACATCAATCCTCACTGTGTTCTTTTGTCCTTTTTGACCCGTGAGTCCAGAAATACCCAATATTGAGTCACACATAAAGTGTTGCTAATGAATGTCAACAGTCATTGTCTCCAATATCCTGTATTTCTGTCAGAGGACAAGTGGAGCGACGTTGTTTGTGGAAAAAAGCTTTTTAGGCGCCAGAAAGATTTTTTTTCTTCAATGAGGCAAAATGAGGCAGAAAACCAAGAAAATAAAAAAGCCTGTGACTCTAATGATCAGGACTTGGGGAGGATCTATAACTAAAGGAGACACTTTAAAAGAAGCAACATAAATTAAACAAGGAGCTGTTAACGGAGCCACAGCAGGAGTCAGGAGTCTGAAGTGTGAACATCTTAGTTTTACTCCAGGGGAGGTGGGATCATTCAGGGTCAGCGCAGGTTTTCCTCCGTCTAGTAAAAGCTCACAGGGACACGGTGATTTATCTGATTTATTCAGATGCCCCGTGTTTCCCTCGGATGCACGTTAAAGCTTCCTCCCGACTCGTTTAATAGGAGAGACAAACATGCTCACGACAAAGGCTAAAGTGAATTTAATGTGACCCCCGGTGCAAATTTCCACAGCAGAAGATGACAGTGCGTATAAAGCATTAGAGCATGGAGTGACTACGACTGCAAGAAGCGATGAACCAGGCCAGAGAAAGTCACTCCACTGCTGTAGTAAAAACCAGGCGAAACAGCTGCGGTAGCAGAAACGTAAGCACAATTAAAAAAGAAGAGAAAAAAAAAAGAAAAGTTGAAAAAGCTCATAATGAGCCAAACTGACAAATCCCTGGTGCGAGGTCCGTTGCTGGTCCGGAAGTCATTTTGTACTGGCCGCAGTGGGACACAGTGAAAAAATGTATTCAAAAAGAATCCCTTTACTTTTTTCATTTAAAGATAATCTGGCAATATTTCAAAATAAGAGATCATTCGGACTCTGATACTGACAGAATAAAAACTAGAAGATGTTTTATTTTGAAAAATTAATGATCCTTCAATGATAGCGCGCTACTGCCAGTTCGCAATAATGGCTGCCAACTGGACCTTGCTACAAAAAAAAAAAAAAACAAAAACATTAAAAGAACATAAAAAGCCTGAAAATAAGTGGTTGAAATTTGGACCAAAACCAAAGTTAATGCATGAAAACCAATTAATAACCCAGAAAAGCTACGGGTTGGGACCCGAAGGAAAAAAAAAAAAACATTAAAAGAACATAAAAAGCCTGAAAATAAGCGGTTGAAATTTGGACCAAAACCAAAGTTAATGCATGAAAACCAATTAATATCAAAAAAAAGCTACAGCGTGGACACCGGAGGAAAAAAAAAAAAAACAAAAAAATTAAAAGTACATAAAAAGCCTGAAAATAAGTGGTTGAAATTTGGACCAAAACCAAAGTTAATGCATGAAAACCAATTAATATCACAGAAAAGCTACAGCGTGGACATCGGAGGAAAAAAAAAAAAAAACGGGATTATTATTATTAGATACAAGTCCTGGAGGCTTGAGAACAAGCAGGAACACAGCTGCAGAAAAAAATGCCAACACAACAAAAAAGCAAAAAAAAAAAAATCCATTATTTCCCACATTTTATTTCCAGACTTAATGGATCCAAAACAATTAGAAACTATAAGGCTAACACAGCCCGAAGAGGAAGGATTAGCTTAAGGGAGACATTTGCACTTTTACTTTCCATTTCCAGAGAGGAAGCTTTTTTTTTTTTGTTGTTCTTATTTATTTTTTTTATTATTTCTACAGTAGCTTCAGTAACAATGAGTCAGCAGCTGTGGACGGCTGTATAAATGAAAAAGCTACTAAATTAAGATGCTCTGCTCCTTTAATACTGCAGTAGCATCAGAGTAGAGCGCACACAGGCTGCAGGGATAAACAAGAAATATTTCCTGAGCCAATTCCTAATTTCTGTTCTCGGCCTTACACCGCGTAGCAGCTCTGTGGCACAAAGGTAACACTAAACCATCCAGACAACAACAACCTGCTGGATCATTCCCAGCTGTTTGCAACAATTCCTAACAGTCCCTCGGTTGACCGAGGTGATAATTCGATGATGAAAAATAACATTCCCAATAATAGCAACCAGACATTCCACTCTCTCCTTGATGGATTCTCAAGACAAAAAAAAAAAAAAAAAAAAAGAACGCACAGGAAATGACCTTTGCAGACAGTAAATGGTCTGATCATAGAAAGACATCAGGACAAAAGCAATTAGTCAGTTCATAGATCACACTTATGCAGCCATGGAGGAGGCACCACGGCCCAGCTGAGGCCATTACGGCAGCATGATGAATAAAAACCTCCTGCTTCCATTTCAAACATATATCCATTAGGAGATCCGAGCCACAGTGTAAATGGGTGAATGAATGATGACGAGATCCTGAAATTGAAAATAGGTTCACACAGCAGCACTTCCTTCATTTGGTTTTACGTTTCATCATCGTCTACAGTGCGGCAGCTTCTGAAAGTTCCAGAACTGTAACGCTGCACCACGGACTCTTTCGGAACAACTCCAAGTAGACAAAACAGAGCAGATTTTACTTTGTAATTTTACACACTTCCTCAAGATCAATAGTTGAAAAAAAACTGCACCAAGCTATAGGTCTTAGCACAAAAAAAAAAAACTGCACCACGCTATTGCTCTTAGCACCTATTCAACTTTGGGGCCATGACTGGTAGGGTAAGCATAGCAGCTAACCGTAAATGTTAACTGCTAACTAGCAAGCTATCCATAGTAAGGGCAAACCTAGCTAGGGACAAGCTAAAGTTACTGATTTCTGCTTAAACAAATGTGCAAGTCAAAGACATCTAAAGGCTAGCACAAACAGAGATTAGCCTAGGGTTAGCATATGTAGCTCACAGTTGGCCAAGTGTTTTGAATGTTGCTTCAAAATCTGAGATAATGGACAATTAGGGATTGCCCGATGCAACGTTTTCGCACAACATATGTAGCTCACAGTTGGCCAAGTGTATTGAATTTTGCTTCCATTCAAATGGAAGCAAAATCTGAGATAACTGACAATTAGGGATTGCCCGATCATAAAATAATTGTTACAAATAACAATAAGTAAATAAAGTATCTAAAAAAAAATCTAATATAATTACCTATAAATAACAATAAATCCATGTCTTTCCCTGTGTTTTCATTTGAAGAAGTACAAGTTATTATCTAAAAAAAAAAAAATCTACAAAAAGTATCTAAAAATAATTATTTTTTAATGAATCATAATGAAGTATAATTTTACAAAACATTGCCTGAACATACATATGTGTACATTTTTATTTTCAAAATGCATCAACCGGACCCGGTTTTGGGCCGCGGGCCATGTGTTTGAAACCCCTGACTTAGCGTATATACCAACACTGGTATCCATTTGATCCCTTGTTTTCTCCTTCTGCATGCCGTAGGCTGCCGTTTGGGCATGTTGCGCAAAGGTAGGCTTAGGTATCGGAACAGACTTGATCCTGAAATTTTGACCATTATTGGACCAATACTGAGCCTAAGAATGTTAAGTATCGGATCAAACCTGTTCCACCCTGCACTGTCTAGTTACTGAATATTTGTGTTTGTTTTTTTTCTTTCCCATTCAGACTCTCTGCTCAACAGTTGTGGTTTAAGGTGATTAATTGCTAAGGTGAGGCTGCGGTTGAAGAGTATCCTTTAATTCCATACAAGTACACAAACAGATGTCACCAGTTGACTTCTGTTGAATCTGCTGGTGTCATCATGAT
Source organism: Cynoglossus semilaevis (assembly GCF_000523025.1). NCBI lineage: Eukaryota > Metazoa > Chordata > Actinopteri > Pleuronectiformes > Cynoglossidae > Cynoglossus > Cynoglossus semilaevis. Next base: position 2,138,206 of record NC_024321.1, read on the forward strand.
GTGATTAATCTCTGACTGTACAACGTCTGCCCCGGGGAAATTTGTTATCCAGAAATTATCCTCGGCTCGGGGCAGAAAGCTTCATCAGTGCAACTGTAGGGCAAGGAAAAAGAATCCCTTTAACTGGAGTGAGTCAGAGATTTCAACCTCCCTCTGAATCAAACCCAATCTCGCTTTCAATCAATAAAAGCATTTGTATGAGAAACTGTGCTCACTTTCAGCCTCTGAATACATAGTTTGTAGTTTGGGCTGGTTCGGGTAAGATTAATTTGATATTAGTAAATCAATAAACATGGTTTTTTTTTTTTTAAAGGATGCCAGACCAAACAATTATTTTGTCCAATAACAACCCCGTTTCTCCAACTGTAAAGTACTGATTCGACTGCTTGCTCCTGAGATCATCAAGACTACAAACTCGTATCATGGGAATATGGCTATGAAATATCACAATATTTTAACATATTTATTCAGTAGATAAACAAAAAACATTGTTAAGCAAATTCAATTAGTCATAGAGTTCTGGACGATCTTGAAAAGATCTGCAATCGCTAAAGGTTCTAACAAGGACTTGGACGCTTAGACAGTTCGTAGTATGACAAAGAAAGTACCGTGGAACCTCGAAATACGAGCGTCTCGACATCTGAGTATTTCGAGATACGAGCAAGTCTTAGAGCAAATTTTTTGCTTTGAGATACGAGTAAAGACTTGAGATACGAGCACTCTTACAGACGGCCGACACTAGGTGGCCGAGCACTCGGAGCTGCGCGCGCCAACCCACTCGTTCACTTCACGTGTTCGTCTACTTCCGTACGTATTTACCGCGAGTCTTCCGAATTGTGTTAGCGTTATCTATGTGATTTTGTGCATTCTTTTTTTTAGAGGGCCGGAACGGTTATTTCTTATGGGGAAAAAAAATGATTCGAGATACGAGCACCTCGAGTAACGAGCTCGGTCCTGGAACGGATTATGATCGTATCTCGAGGTTCCACTGTACAGCTAAATGTTAGCCACAAATCTAGAGTAATTCCCTTTGAGGCTAAAATATGACAAATAAACGCAAAAAAACACATTGAAAGTCGAAACAGCCAAACAACGTCCAAAAATAAACGACCCCCACGTCTGGGCCCGGGGCCTTGTTCCAAACACGTTTGTTTGTTCCAAAGCTTTTCAACAGGTGTCTAAACCCAGCGTGAGACTGATGCTGCAGTGAACTGTGGGAGAATTAGTGATAGATTAGCAGAGACTTGTCGTGATGTGAAGCAAGCCTTGGTAAAAAGGGGAGATCATATCGAAACTCGAAATAAGTCAAAGTTCCTCCCATGTGACCAATTGGACCTCAGCGGCAGATCAACGGCTCAGGCTATTTGTGGATGACAGACCACAACAGAATCCCTG
>NC_024321.1:2139647-2146809 GCF_000523025.1 Cynoglossus semilaevis
ACGAGACCGGAAAAATGAAAACGGTTGAAGTGTGAAGCCAGAAAAAATAAAAATAAAAAAATGCTACATACAAGAACCTCTAAATGAACCCCAACTAGGAATGAAAGACACAGTCCCTCAAAAAAATGCTTAAAAAAAAAGCAATTAATTTTGGTATCTAAGTTTAGCACACCCTTGAGGTTACTGAAAAAAACAAAAAACAATTAAAAACACACAAAGACTTGCCAACTAATCACTAACAGCTTTCTAAATATTAAAAAAAAAAACCATGATATACAAATCATTAAACAGAAGATCCTTTTTTTTTTAATATCAAAATCGCCTTGGAAATATCCTTAAAGTCCTCTTAGACGGCGATTTGTGGGAACAGAAAAGCCAGGGTTAAAGAAATTTTTATTTCCTTACCAGTTTAGGACCGACACGTTTGAGCCTTAAAAAAAGATTTACGGCAGATTTACAGCTTAAATATGTTTCTAAGAGGCAGAGTGTGGAAGAGGACGCCCTCTAAACTTTTACAGGATGTTAATTCTTCGCCGCCACGTTTTTGCACTGCCCTCAGACGAGTTATGATCCCCAATACAAATAAATGTGAAAGCGAATTATTGGATTTTATTGCGGCAGAACACTTTATGTCACTTTATGACTGTTATAAACGACGACCTCCATTCGCCATTGTACCAGGGGCTGAGCGTTCACGGGCACATCCCTCAATGCCTGCTGGGAGATATGGGGAAATATGGTGATTATTTGAACTGATGGAAATAGCCATTTCAAACCAATTTGTCATTTTTACCCCCCGGAGAACAACCACATTTCTTCAGAGTCAGACGACGCCTGTCTACAATATAAATCCAGTGTTCTCAGATTGTACATTCAGAGACAAAAGTGTATTTCTGGAGACAAAAAACAATAACAAAGAAAGATCAGGCACAACATATCCAACTGTACCCACGTTACAATCACAGGTAAGCCCCCCTGAAAAGGCATAATGCACGGCCCTAACAACAATTGAGGGGTCCTCGGTTTACAGCGTCCTCGACCTACGGCGTCACCATCATTGGGTACTTTTTGCCCTTCATTATGGCTCCCAGGCATAAGTAGGACTCAATACAGTTGCCTGAAAAATAAAGTAACTACTCCATAACGTGTTAATAAATATTTTTGCTATTGATTTTTATTTATTCAAGATACAAATAGTATTCATTGCTGTGTAATAATTTTTTTTAAAAGGTTAACAATTTATGCTGCATGGACTTTATTAAATGTTTTTAAGCTCCAGCAGGCCGTAGAAAATGATCTGGCGGGCCGCATTTGGCCCCCGGGCCTCGACTTTGACACCTCTGAGATTGTCCTAGATTATGATACGTACTATGTCAGAGGGAAGTCAACAAGGGTTTTTGTGTGTTTTTATGCCCTAACAATCAATATCAATATAATAACTTTATTTAAATTAAACAACTGAATTTAAACCAGGAAATAACTAGTAACAATTTCTTGATGAAATACAATAAGACGCTGCATATAAGTATATGACCTTAACAGAACTGTTCTTTCAGTTCCATAAAATTGTTAAAAAAAGACAAGACAATATGAAAACATTACCTAAAGTAGTATTAAAAACTTCAATTTCACATACTCAATATGAAAACATTACCTAAAGTAGTACTAAAAACTTCAATTTCACGTACTTATTTGCAGTAAAAAAAAACAAAAAAAAAAGTGCAATTTCTCTGGAGAGCTCTGCAGCCGCAGCTGAAGTAGCGCCTCCTCCTCCTCCTCGTCCTCCTCGCTGCTGCTGCTCTTGCTACTCGTCTGGACTAATGAGGTGCTGGTCAGGAGTCAGACACTGACAGCTCAGCTCTACAAAAGCCTTTGTTTGAATATTGCTGCAGGGGAGATTTGAGCTCAAATCTCCTCTACATACCTGCGGGCTACATGTCCGACTGGTGTAAGTGACACAGCACATGATGCCTGACACTTGTCAATAAATGAATAGCAGATGCAAGGAGGGAAAGGGACTCACGGTCAAAGGAGCCACAGAGGTGTCCTGGACGAGCTCTGTCAAACGTCTACCATTGAAAAATATTTTCTTAAATTATCGACAGCCTTCGTCGCACAACGCCTTTAAGTTCTTATCTTTTTAAAGATAAGACTAAGTTATTTCACTAACTTAGCAAAATACATTTCAACTATGTATTTTTACCTTGTAAAAGGACAATTAAAAGACCTCCTCTTATCTTTATTTATTTTTTGAACATCTCCCCAACTCCCACTTGGGGTTCCCAACCCCAGGTCTGTGGACTACTATCGGTCCATAGGTCATTTGTTACCGGGGCTCCAGCGGGACACAATGAAAAACATACTTCATTTTTACTAATTGACTTCAGTCAAACAGAATCCATAATCAAAAATAATGGGGCTCCAGCGGGACACAATGAAAAACACAATGAAAAACAGAATAAAATCAAGTTTTATCATTGTTTCCTTTTGAAAAGTACTTACTAGTGCGCAGTAACAGACCCTACCAGCCAACCGGTCCTTGGAACAGAAATGAGACTTGAACTATGTCATCAGTGTTTCATCAGTTTCTCGAGCTCCAAATCACTGAAGATTTCAGGTTTCAAGTCTGAATCCTTAAGGGAGGTATTTTAAGTCTCCGAGAATTCTCACGGCTTTACTACAAATCCAAATTAGACATATATTCTAGTCTGAGTCATTGTCCAAGAAGAAGTCCAAGATATCAACGTTCAAATAATGTCTATGTAGGTTCCTTAGTTACGGAGTTATGGAGAGGCCAAGACACAAATGATAAAGATATAGTTCCAAAAACTGCAAGTTGGAGTTGAGTCTACACCGAAACACACAAAGTTGAAGTCGAAGTAAAATCGCCAACTGACAACTGATAATTGTTCCTGCATTAGCAACAAAGTTAGCGTTTAATGGAATGGACATTAGTTTCTACAATAAGCCGACTGGTATTACACCAGACGAACAATAAACACAAGCGCAGGAGGTTGAGTCGTGTCTCTGCTGTGAATAAACAGCAAAACCACAGTCCACTTAATATCAGACCGAGCTGAAGATAACCAAACACGCAGAAGGTTGAATAAACAAGATGAATTTGTTCAATTACTAAAAGAACCATGGGCTCTCCTGCCATTGGACCCTTAATTATCTGGTCTTAAGGGAATGTTAAGATGGAACAACAAAGCAAAGTGCCAGACACTGCTGAGAGGGTCGTGCCGGCATTTATTGACGAAAACAGCGCAAACAGATGAAACCCCATTGATATAACATTAGGGAGTGGATTTTTTTTTTTTTTAACATTTTGTTCGCTTTCAATAAACAACAATAGGGTCATTCCGTTGGCCGAGAAATAGTTTAAAGTAAATCAGAAAAAAATTACTTCTTTCCTCATTGGCGAAAACATTTGGAGAAATTCCTTATATAAAGTATTATGTCATCAGTATATTGGCTAATACAGGATACATTTATAGGAGTTCAATGACAGAAACAACACAAATAAGAGGAATTAAATTAAGAAGTTGACAATTCTCAGGATACAGGATCAGCCCATACATTTGTTTATGCAGGTGCTCTGGTTTACTTAGACTCATCATGAGTGTCACAAATCTCCTTTACTTTATTCACTCAATTATATCAATTCTAAATATAGTATAACATATAGTATAATAATGAGTAAGTGCTGGTAATAAAGCTATCAAATTGCTCATAAAATGTGCAATTTCATCAGCATATTGGCAAAAAAAAAACAAAAAACAAAAAACCCCAAAAGTGTTTCTTATATTTCCTAATTACAGCTACAGCAAATGGTAGTGGCTTAACAGTCACAGTTAGAGGTTAAAACGATAACAAATGAGACCAATAAGAGGAATAACAACAAGCAGCCGGGTTGGTTGTCTTTCCCTGGTCGCTGTAGACAAATGTTTTTTATATAATGGATCTCGTTAGAACTTTTCACACATCCATTTCTATTAAGTCATTTTACCAATTTAATGATAAGCCAGATCTGGATTATATTTCGGAAAGGGAAATGACTTTTCAGCATCCTGGGTAAAAAATGGCCACTTCAGATTGCCTTCCTTGAGAGTGAATATTATTTAACATCTTTTTTTATATTGGGAAACGTCTGCCTGCCTGCCTTTGATAGAACCATTTTGATCTATACGTTTAGTATAGAGTTGGAAGGCGTTTCTCTAACCTCAGCGCTATTACTTTGGCCCTAAACTCAGCGAACTGGCTCAGCACCCAGACTGGAGACTGAAGACACACACCATTAGCTGCAGCTAATGTGATGAGAGCAAATCCTGACAAGAAACTGCTTGTCAGGCACAAGATGGCAATCTGATAAGGTTAGATTGATCACGTAATACATTCAAAAGCTGTGTTACTTTGAATCGCTTACCAACGCCGGAAACTCAAACTGTAGCAGTTTGGGATTATCCTGCAGATTCATCTGTCACTGATGACCGTTTGGACATTAACGTGAAAATAAGAAGTCCAAACTACTAATAGTCCCATAACAACAACATCACTATCAAGCAAAATATATTCTTGAAGGTGACCGTCATAAGAAAAAAAATATTATGAGGCAGTTATAAAATCAGACCTTTAACTGTTTTAAACACAAAATTTGGAATTACCAAAGTGGCATGAGTAATAGTTAATTTGGCTGTTTGGGTAATAAATGTCAAAGAGGCAGTTTATTTGTCCCAGAATTTGTCCTTGCAAAGAATTCCTAGTGAAAAAAAGGAAAAAGTTTCTCTGAGCATACCTCAAACGTAGACGAAAACAGAATTATCTAACCAAAAAGAACTAAAAATGTACACACAAGTTGCTCAACATGGTCAAAATATCGCTAACATCGGCTAAGCTAGGGGCAAAAGTTAGCCCTAAAAAGTTCACTGGATTCATTTTAGAAAGAAACCTAAAAAAAATCCATGTTTCATTTATGTTATTATGCAAAAGTTATAGAGAAATTCATTTTTTCCATACATGGAATAAACGAGACATTGCCTCTGGGCCAAAGCGCCACTACTAACACAGTACAATAAAATACAATTGAGGCATTGTTGAAGGACAAACCTATAAAATATTAACAAAATAAAAGCCCTATTGAATCTGCCATTTAATGAAAAACAACAGAAACGTATAATCGTCTTCCTCAGTGACCTCCAGATAAACAAAGGTACACGCTGCAATACTAAAAACAATTCTCTTAAGACGACAGCAAATCACGAAGAATCCCATTTTGTCTAACTTAGAAGTAAATAACTGAAAATGTGTGCAACCAATCACTCAGTTCCATCCGTCCGCTAGTCTATCATCCTCCTCTGCCCCGACTTCCTGGAGGTCAGTATGAACCTCGGGCTCCTGCCGTGCCTCCTGGTGATGCGGAGCCGAGGTGCACTGATCCTCAGCCTTTTTACTCCTGCAGCCTGCTCCAATTTTCTCTGAGCGCCGCTTCAGTGTGGTCCAGAAACCACACTAACAAGCTTAAGCCGAGGCATTTGGACAGTCACTGGAGGCCTGAAAAATGCAACGTGTCTCCGCTGCCCTCAACTCAGGCACAATAATTAATCTTTATATCGATCCGGCTCTGTAACTTCTGCTGGGACCAGACAGCATGACTGAGGAGCTGCAGGGAGCTTCGGCTCCTGAAAGGGAAGGATCTACTTGGATTTTCCTCTTTGGCAGCCTGAAAATTTCATCTAACCGCACTGAAAGCTCGGAGAACTGTTGTGTGTCCTAATGGAGAGTTTTGGGTTAAGAATGTCATTTAGATATCATGACTGAGTGGGTCAGAAATGAGTGGCCTGGAGATAGAAAAATAAACAAATCACCTAACACCAACGTCGTTATATATAAAAATGGACTTTTAGCAAAATATTTGGTCACTGAAAAGTGACTGAGGCTAAACGTTAGCCAACACTAAACTAGAAATTACTAAAAAACTTAACTAGGTGTAAGAAGATAGCTTAGTGAAATGAGAATTAAATGTTTAGTTTTCCATCAAAGCCCCACAAGAACACATGATAGCTCAATGGTTTAACTTAAAGGTTAGCTAAAACAATCCAGTTGTCGAGAATACAGGGAGGAGCTCGAAGAACACCTTCATTGATAACGCTGAGTAAATGATATAGAAACATATCTTCAAGGTTTGTCAGTGAGAAATAATCATTAAAAACATGGCTTAAAACACTGACAATTTGACCTTAACAGAAGAAAGTTTAGCACAAGAAGCTACAAGGAAATTTAAAATTAATTCAGCCATATAAATATATATATATATATAATAGAGCATCATCATGAAACTACCGTATCTCACCTTCAATTATATATTTAACATTTCCTTGACGAGGCAAGGCTTAAAGAAATTCTTTGTGGGAAAAAATGAACTGCCTTCCTTTGTAAGTCTCACACAAAGCAACAAAGTGAACAAGAAGACACAAGTAAAAATGGGAGAATCCTTTGACGAGGACAAGCAAAGGAAGAGAGAGAGAGAGAGAGAGAAAGGAGTGTTCACTCTTTTAGAGACAATCTGATCCAAGAGATTTTGTATTTGTCCAGAGGTTTCACCGATTCCTTCGGTTTTCTCTCCAGGGTTTTGTTTTTTTTTTTTCTTTCTTTGAGATAGGAGAAGTTCGGACGCTCCTCTAACTCTCTTGTTACCTCTGAGCTCACTGCGCTTTGAAATATACGACCAATAAAATCCACACCAGCCTATAAAACCAGAGCCGGGGCTGATTTGTGAATTCAATTAACACCACGTCTGTTAATGGCAGTGTCCAGAGATATGATGGCACCGGAGTCAGCCGGAGTCAGCATATGTCCTCAAGGCCCTTCAAATGCACGACAAATGACACTGAGAGACCATCCCGAGTGTAAGTACTTTAAGATGAAGAGCAGCAGAAAGAACGATGAGAAAAGAAAGTTTGGTTTGGCAGAACATTCACCGAGGGAGAGGCCAAAGAGCATTTAGGGATGTACAGAGCTGGAGGCTAGAGGGACTGTCATGGGGGGACGGTGATGAAAAAAATGACTAACAGCAAAAAACTGGAAGCTTGAGAGCTCACAAACAGACAATAGCCGTTTATCAAATTGCCAAAAAAAAAAAAAAAAAAAAGACAAAAGAAGTTGG
>NC_024321.1:2146821-2183651 GCF_000523025.1 Cynoglossus semilaevis
AGTTGGTGAGAAGTAGTAAAAAAAAAAGCAGTTAAAAGTAAAAATATAGCCACATGTTTGGCTAATGTTTAGCCATTTAAGCTAAAATATGGGAGACGTGACTAAATATTAGGCCCAAAACAGGCTAACATTAGCCAGAAACATCTATAAGATTAGCCAACGGACAATAAAAAGAGCTAAATATCATCCAGAAAATAGTCCAAATGTGGCCAACTGAGTTACAACATTGGCCATTCACTGTAGCTACCTTCCTAACTATGATGTCACTCAATATTTTGAAGCAAGAGTTTGGTGTAACTTTAGAAGGACAGACAGAATTTATGGTTTGCATTAACTGAAAAATTACAAAAAAAAAAAAAGAAGCAGAACCCTTCTTCCCCTCAGCATGTGTTGAAACACTTCTATATAAACCATAAAAAAACTGGACAGAAATCCAAACAGGTGCAGTGGCATTTCCCCTGGCTTCAGCTGTTATTACCCTCAGTTTCCTCTGAGTGTCTGTTTCACATTATCTCCGCAAAGTTCAGCGACACTAGCCCGGGGAGCAGCAGCAGTGGAATCTGAGCTTCAGACACAACTGGTGGCATTTTCCTTATGAACTGTTAATTATTAGCAAATGTTTGGTTTCTCTGCAGAAAATACAAACTAACGATCATCTGGAAACGATTCCAACTGGCTGAGACATGGACAGTAAAATGGTAGAATAGCAGAGCATTTTAATGGTCACTTAAAACTGGCTGAGAAATTAATTCATAAGGTCAACCGAGGGTTACAGCAACACTCGGACTGAAACGCATACTGTGTCTAAACTGGACCGGCACGTGTCGCACTTTGATTAGACTGTGATGAAGGTTCAGTCTGCACAACCAATGTGCCCTTCTGAAGGTATTTATGTTGAGGACAAGTTGAAGGGATTAACAAATATTCATAATAAATGACATCATGAACACAAAGTGTTTTTTTTTTCTACTTTCAAAGTTTACCAAGCGGGCCGAATTTAACCGCCCAGGTGGCCCTTCTACTTTCAAAGTTTACCAAGCGGGCTTTCAAAGTTTACCAATTTCACCGCCCAGCTGGCCTGTTTTGGCCCGCGGGCCTTATGTTTGACACCGCTGCTGTAGAGAAAACCCAAAGAAAGAGCTGGCAAAATAACATAAACACACACTTGTACATACAGCATGGATATGCACTTTAACCAATAATAACCCAGCAAAAAACATGTTTTTAATGTAAGTCAGTTTCTAGTTCTCATATTTGGCAGGTAGCAAAACGCACTGATGATTCTGGATCTATATATGTTTCATGGTCCGTGTACCAGACAGAGTGGATTGTCTTCTTTGCAAGACAATGAGTGGGTTCTTTAAAACCACCAACAAATGTAAGACGGTAAAAAAAGAGAGAACTGATTTCAGGGTGTCCCGAAATCACCCTGAAATCATTTCCACTTCCTTGGCAAGTAACGGTTGGAAGAGACGTGCTGAATCGCAGTACGCTTGATCAAAACTGTGCACAAGCACGGTTAAGTACGCAACTGCGAATCGTCGCTTCCCACAGTCGATGAATTCAGACATTGGCGAGGACTATTTTGAAGACAGTCTTGTCGTCAGGACCGCTCTCCGTCACGCTAACCAACAGTCATTTTATGAGGATGTTGAGTCATGAATGTGTCGTATATCGGTCACGCTAACCAACAGTCATTTTATGATGATGTTGAGTCATGAATACGTAAGTGATGACGTTTGTGTTGGAGGAAACCAAGCTTCAGCACACTGGCCTTGGGGTCATGCGAGTGCAGAACAGTGAGGAACAGCTATGGACGCGAGTGCGATTGGTTATATGGCCCACTGTAGCACTGGTAGTACTCAGTTTTCTATGCTACAACTCAAAGTCTGTGCCTACTAGTGAACGTCCTCACTTCAACTCACCCCATAACCCGAGAGCAGCTAAGTTCACGCCAACGTTGACCTCAACCCACATTCCAACACTCCAAAATAGGCAGAGCTATAATTGAAGGAATCCAACTGAAAACTACACTCTGTTCCCTGCGCAAAAAAAAAAAAGTTACTCTGCTGTTGTATCATCCTCTCGTAAATGCTGACCCTTTTAAAACTCCACCCAAAAAAAAAAAAAAAAAAACACAGACTAACCAAATATTGGCTGCTCAGATGGTATTTATCCATCACTGAGTATCTGAGTCAAACCAGAGTCTGTGCAGCAAACACCGAGGTACAGAGCGTCTATTCAGCTCAAACACCGAACCCCTCAAGGACACATCCAAAGGTATTTGAGAAAGTTTTTTCTTCTGACCCGAGTTATGCGAGGGTTTTCACAGTATGGATCTGTGAGAGTGAGTCTGTTGGTTTAAAAAGGCAAAGACATATTCCAGAACAGAATTCCCTACAGACAGTAAAAATAAACTTGGAATGGAAACATTCATAAGCCCACCACAGTCTTCAAGGCTTGGTTCTAGTAGGTGGGGTATTTCCGAAGGGGGAAATAAACACCTTAACATAAACTGTTCTGGTTTTTTTTTTTTTTACTTTCTCCAAATATTTATCTTGTGCAGATTGAAGATTTGATAATGTTATCATTTCCATTACTTCGAGGTCAACAGAGTGCTTTCCAGATGGTTCCACAGATGACAGTTTTATTATCTTGCTAACAGCCGAATATCACTTCAGGTTTAGCATTTCCCCTATGATGAGGGACAAATCTTAAATATTCCTCCCTCTAAGTTGCACAGAAAACGAAACAACAGAACATCTAGTCAAAGCAGCTGCCCGTTGCTCACTTTGCTAAAGCTAGCTAAAGGTTACCCAAACATAGCTTCAAATAGACGATAAGTCCTAACAATTTAAATGTAAGCTAGATGATTATTTCGTTAATAAAGGGCTAAAAGTTAGCCCTAAAGATAGGTAATAATTAGCTAGAAGCTAATGAAAAATAAATCCAGAGGTAACTAAAGGTTAGCTGAGAAACAATTAGGCAAAAGACTAAACATAAAGATTTGAACACAAAACCATCTCACCTCGTTTAAGAACTGTGAAGTTCAATGGTTTTTGGAGCAGTGTTTTGCCGACTGACTGTGAGACACACACACACACACACCGAGCTATTCTTCTCTTTTTTGGAACTTTTTTTTTTTTTTTCCAATTCATTCTTGTTCCATTTTTGTTTTCATAACCACAGCCCCGAGTTCATTTCTTCTTCCTAAAGTAAGAGTCCTATAAATCTTTGCTTTCGGTCTCTATTACAGCCGAGTGATGGCTGGGTTCCAGACACTTCAACAATCTCTGTGGACACCTCCCGCTTCTCTGGTCCAAACCACCGAACCGTGGCCTCAGCGTTTCTCTGTGCTCTCTGTCTGCAGCGGGAAATGTTCAACACATCAACGTTTGGGAGAAAAGACCTCAGCACAAGACCTCAGCACAAGACCATATATTTATCAAAAATAAATATATGTCCAGGAATAAATTCACCTCCTCACACATAAACCCTTACAGCAAATTCAGATATTTAAAGACACACACACACGCGCGCGCGATGTACCTCCTACTCAAAATAAAGTTAGATTTAGTGGCTCAATTCATCATTCGGAGCTGGGGCAGGAAAGGAGTGTAATTTAATCAGTGGACCAGCAGCAGCAGCAGCAGCAGCGGTGGACAGTGGACAGTGCAAACTTCACTGATGTTCTACACAAGTGTCCTACATCGGTGCAGTGATCTATTACCTCCATGTGTTGTGTTACTTCTAATTGGCCCGGGAACCAAAAATGAGATCGGGTTGATTCGGTGTCAAACTGCAGCGTTGTGTCGGCGGGAACATCTCCATGCCACTTTTATCCTGGGAATTTTTATTTTCCGTTCTCACCGAAGTGGGACAGCCCCGTCTAGGACTGTGTGACTCAGCAGGATTAAATACAAGCTATGGATTCTCTTCTGACTAATGCTCTACTGTAGACGAGCTGTTCACAAAGAGCGGGTCTGAAAGCACAGCAGGAGACTGTGGTTCAGTCATGTCATGTTACAAACCAAACCAGACAGTGTTGGCTCTAAGGCAGAAAACATTCAGGGTTGTTCACAGGCTGTAGCTGAAAAGTCACCAAACAAACAGCTTCAAGTCCGTAAGCGTGTGCATTTGAGCTACAAAGCAACAGAGACACAAAGTGATTCAGAGTCAAAACATACATTCATTCAAAAAAACAAAAAAACAAAAAATCAAAAGAGAAAATACTAATAAAGCCGATGTAGAAAGTAACAAAGTACATTTACTCAAGTTACTGTAATGGAATGTGAGTAATTTGTATTTTTTAAGGAGTTTCTGGATAGGTAATTTTACTTTTATTTTAGTAAACAATTCAATGCAGGAAAAAAAAAACAATCTGCGTTAACTTAAGGAAAAGTGCGTTGGCATGTGAGCCCCGATTTCTCTCGATTTAAATGTAGCCAGATAACGTTGACTAAGAGACCGGTTCTAGCCTGTCATTGGATGGTGTGGGTTGGCTGGTGTCGAACAAAAAAAAAAAAAAAAAAAAAATGGAGGTTAAGGATTGCCAAGCAGGGAGCTCCCGTGCATCAAGTAATTAAGTTACTAAGTAATGAAGTAGTTTTTTACTTTTACTTGAGTAGATTTTTTAGACGGTACTTTTACTTTTAGAATTTAAGCAATATATAGATATTTTAACTTGCTTTTTTTTTTTTTTTTACTTTTTCCACGTCTGATCAGAAGATTGAAAAACAGACAGAAAAAAAAAAACAAATGTGATAAAATCCTCAAGAAAAAAAAGTAACAACAATAAGTGACCAAACAAAGATTAGGCAAATGATACTTGAGCTAGCTAAAATTCAGTAAAAAAAAAAAATCTAAATAAGTAAGGAATCTAACTTTTTCCTAATTTAATGGAGACTTTTATATTGCCTTAAAAACAGAGTCCCCATGTTGAAATAGTCACCAAACAGATAAATTCAAGTCTCACACTGTGTTGGGTTTCTGCTCTGTACTGTAGAGGCTCAAAGTTCTACAGATATAACTGTCAAGTCAGGGCTCTGGCGCGATGTCCCCTAAGATTGATTCACGTCTTCTTTACATCTGTGAAAGAAACACTGTGTGGTTTGGCCTTTTTGTGACAGATGACACTCTGGAAGGAGACAGGAAACAAGGGTGGAGAAGTGGTGGTGGTGGTGGGGAGGGGCAGGGGGGAGGGGGCTTGAAACAAGGGAATCCCTGTGGGAGCGGTGAAAATAAAACGCTGTGTTTTCACAACACAAAACCCAGATGTATTTTCAAGGACTAAGTGGATCCTAGTAAATGTGCCAGTCTGACAGTCTGAGTCTGTACATTTTGTACCAATCATGTGAAAAAGGTTACCAAAGATCCTAATGATCAGTATACCCTATATCGCAGGGGTGACAAACATATGGCCCGCGGTCCAAAACCAGCCCACTTGGGGTTTCAATATGGCCCGCTAGATGAATTTTGAATTTTAGTTTAGGAAATTAAAATAATATTTGATTAAATATGAAGATTTATCTCATGTACTTTTTTTAGTTATTTATATGTAATTATGTTATGATTGTACCGGTCCAGCCCGCTTGAGCCAAAACGAGTTTTTTTTTCAACAAATGTTTTTCAGGACCAATGAAATCCCACCCAGCGTGAGTTGCCGTGTAACGTGTCATTTTTCACCAAAACCCCTGGTCATTCTTGACCTGGTTTTCAACCTCATGTTGGCGACAGTGCAGACGCGTTCATATTTTATTTCGTTTTACTTCCTGCAGAAACCTTTGTTTACAGCCTTTAACTGCCTCTCCCTGTGGTGAGTCACACATCATGTTGCCTCTGAATTACATGGTAACAAACAAATACAAATTATTCAGCAGTCCCCGGTAAACAGACACCGTTCTTTCCACTCCTCCATCAAAAACCAAGGTAAATATTATGTCAGCTGAGGAATACGTGCTTCACATGCGTCCTACTTCTCCGACCGCACTCCCCCCCACCGTCGCTGCACCGGTGGGACTGTGGAATCCATACAGCACTGTGACAAAACTGACGTTTTCGTTACACGTCGTTGTGGGTAGGTGCGCTCTAAAGTTCCACATCAACTAAGTCCCCGGTGGAGAAGTGTAATCCAGAGTCTTCCGAACAGCATCTTTATTCTTCTTCACTCAAACGGGGGGGGTTACACGCACACATACAGCACACGCAGCAAATGCAGAACAGAGCTGATGCTTCACTGCACGTCATTCATGCAGCTCCTGAACTTTGCTGGTGCAGGAGATCTTCAGCTCCAGTCTTCAGGTTCCCCGCGAGGTTAGCTTATCATGAATGTGATTAGAAATGAAGAGCTCTGTCAGTGATACGCTTGGAAAAGCCCAGAGTCGGTTGCCTTCGGGCTGCCAGGAGCCTCTGAGTGTTATTTTCTCAGCACCACATGGCAGGTTGAACTGCCGCTGCCTCTGCCAAACACAGCTGATCCTCACGGGGATCATCTGCACAAGCACCACCTGAATCCACACCGGCTTCAGGTCTAGCACTTCTCTTAGACATTCATACACCAAACAATAAGCCCCGCTTTATTAGTCTGCTCAGGGTGCTTACGGCAGTGAGGAGACAACGCTGCTTCAACGTCTGAACACGCCTCTGATGTTGATCCACCAGGAGCTCCGTAAGTGGTTTTTAATGAATAGGATTTGATTTGGGATGACGATCGTACGTAAACATTCCTGGTGCGCAGGCACCAACCTCTTTAAAGTCCCTTGATTATGAGAGCCGATATGAACGAAGGTTGTTGCTATAATTCATAGTGGGATGACAGGGTTAGTGACAGATGACTAAGCTTGAAGCGGTTGCGTCCGAAATGCTGAGATTTCCGTCGGCAGTGACCGAGGATTAGAAATAAGTCCATCAGAGGAACAGCTGCGGTTAAAATATTTAGAAAACAATAGAGATAGAGACATGAGGAAGATAGTGAAGATGTTGGACCAAAAGTGACGGGGACTGACCGAAAATTGTCTTTTTGTCCAGCAATTAGGACTAGTCTAGCTGTCCCTGTAACAGCAAAGCAGACTATTATGTTCGTTGTCTCCATTAGCGGTGGCTCAAAATGATAAGCTCATGTACAGGCACTTAAAGCGGGTACACAACAGCACCACCATTTGTCTCGTCGGTTGGACTATTAACGTCGTTAATGCAGTCTTAGTGCACGCTGATTCTAGAAGAACAATCTAGATGGGATTTTGAGCACCATCCCTAAAATGACATTTGACTCTAGTCAAAGTGCCCATCCATCCAATCATTTTCAACCCGCTTATCCGTTACCGGGTCGCAGGGCAGCAGTCTCCACCCAAATCACCCTCCACCGTACCAACCCCCCTGAACCTTCCTGCGGGTGGTGAGTCCACTGGAAGGTACCAACCGCCCTAACTGGGATTCGATCTTGCCCAGGAGGTGAACCCTGGGGTTTCACACCAATGACAGAGACATGGACTCTGGGCCAAAGCGCCACTCAAGTGTCAGAACTAAAATAATAATAATAAAAAAACCAGTACAGTTAGAACAACAACTGGATAGAGTTGCTCCAAACCAGACAAAACACAAACCAGGGTTAGTCAGGAAATGGTTATGACTTAATGGACCTGTTGTATCGTTTGTTTTTAAGAGTCATGGAGTGATGCACACTTTGAGAGAACTCAGAAATGTGTTCTCCCCAAAGGCTGTAAGGGGGGAAAAAAATGATGTCATGTCTTCCTTGTGGCCCTGGTTTGGGAGTTCTCACAGCTTGTTCTTGATCATCTGGAAAGAACACTTTTGATGTGTGCTGTCTGACCACTGTTGCGAGATGGGTCCGGTTTTGAAGTGGTTGAGGTTTAAAGGAGTCATACTCACTGACCCATCAGTTCCTGTAAAATCCCCCACAATCCTTAGTGCACAGTGCGTCTGCTTTGTTCTCGTTGTTTTCTACCTCAAATACAGGAACACATCTCATAGGCTTGAGTCTACGCTGGGTCATGATTTACAGCTTCAACGTTAAGTTAGCTTAGCTCGGCTCAGCCCATGATGCAACCAAGCTCACATTTCTTACGCACACCAACCGCACCAACAGAAAGACTGAAACCCGAAAGGATGCAAAGACGTATCAATAAACCAACCAATCAAAACAGTTATGGAAAAAACATCGCAGAGTTTGTCAGAGTTGAAGCATCCAAAGTAGCGGCGACGACAGGAAAAGTTTAGGGCAGCGCATATCGGGATTTACGATCACCACATCAGTCTCATTAAATAACTTTATTTACACAGCGTACAGCGCTGCGTGTGAAAACATCTTGAAGAAGAAGAAACCACTGACTCGCGAACAGAAAACATATATAAAGGGAAAGAAATGTGCACCAAAACAAAAAAAAAAAAACTTAATAAAATTGTGCTCCCAGAAATTACGTCAAAGAAATACCACGGGAAACTGCGAGGCCACCGCGGTATACACACGAGTATATACGTTTCAGCTGAAAACTTTGAAGTATGACTGAGTACGGTATCACAGCAAGTACTTGTGTTGATATCTCTGACTCACTTTTTGACAGATTTTTAGCAATATTTAAACTATACCAGCCATTTGTTGGCTTGTCAAAGTTGCAGAGAGGGGGCTTTTTGTATGAAATTCAGATACGTATTGGCCATTTTGCTCTAACTTTCTGCCACATTACAAACAGGGTAGATGTGAATAAGAATCAGTCTGAATAAACAGATGTGTTGGATCGTTTTTTGCTTCTTCTTTTTTTTTTTTTTTAGTTTTTCCAAGCACTGTACAGTCATGGCCTTGCAACTGTCCGGGGGTGTAACCCCACCCTTGGACACTGACTGCTGCTGGGAAAAGCTCCAGCTCCCCCCACGAGACCCTGAACAAGATTTAGTGGTAGAGGTACAATAAATATACAGTCATATGATGACTGTTTGACAAAAGAAGAGTCATTTATCTTTCTGAAGTGTTTGGATGAAGTGTGTGGGAACACTGCGTTTGAATGGGTTTTCAGCGATAATGGAGAAGATCCCACTGCCAACACGGAGGCTCGGCTTCACAGAAACACACGCCTCAGCTCAAAGAGAGAGAGAGAGAGAGAGAGAGAGACCCTCACGGAGGAATTGAATCGCATTTGGTCACCTGTGACTCCTGAATTCACTTTGGGTTTTTTTTTTTTTTTCCCCCCTCATCGACAGCCACTTAATCTTCACCACAAACTCTCAAACAGAAGCCAATTAAAAATTTTCGAAAAATTACCTAAACTGTCAACCCTCCCGATATCTCTGTGCGGAGTGACCGGCTCTCTGTCACGGCACAATCTTCCTGCGCCGAGGAGAGCTAAATGACTTTCCTCTGACTGACCTAAGCAAAGTGCTCCCCCACCACCAGCACCTCCTCCACCATTAAAAGCCGTCTGAAGATGCACAGCTGATTGATCCGAGCGAGGCTGAGCGCAGTGCGCAGCTTAAATGGCTGTCACAAGGTCTGATGAACCTTTATTTTCCTCTCCCGGTGGTCAAGGGTGTGGGGTTGGAGAAGCGAGAAAAAAAAAAAAAAAAGGGAGGGGGGCAGTGGGAGCCTGAGGCACTCAGTGCCCCTGCTTGATTTGATTCAAAGCAGGTTTGTGCCCCAGGAAGATCGGGGGGGGGAAAATAAAGGAGAGAGAAACTAATCCGTTGTGCCTGTGCAGGAACACATGAAAGACGAAAAAAAAGAAAAACCCTTCCATTAAGAGCCAGAACAGAAACAGATTTTCATGCACTAAGCACAAAAATGTCTTTTTTCCCCTCCAGGTCACCCTGTAGTTTCTACCCCCGTCTCCTTGTTTTATCAGATGCACTCTGAGTCCATACATAAGGAAAGGAAATGCCATCTGGCGTCAAGACGGAAATCCCTTTTAGAAGCCCCGAGCAAATCATTTTAAAGTGGTTTTAAAACCAACAAAATGATTTAGTTCTGAGTTGAAATAGACAGATTACGCTTCTTGTTTGCTAACAGCAAACAAATGAGGAACAGCCCCTGCTGGATTGCAGCGCAACGTTTTTTTTTTTAACCTAAAAATCCAAAATGTTCCCCCATCTCCAATCTTCATTACTGAGATCCACTATCAACAACAAGTCTTAAGACACAAATAATTATCCGTAGATGAGGCCAATAAAAAAAGGTTCTACTTTTACAAATTTACTTTACAACCCGGAAAAAAGCTCCAGCCTTCAATTAACTCCTAACTTCTTGGTTTTGAAGAATCCGATAAACCTACAATCAGAGGATGTTGTTACCTTGACCGTGAAGAGGAGCACAACTAAAGCATGTCCCCTGGTTACACCCCGATGGACCAAAAAGACAGATGCAAAGAAACCCAAACAACTTGGAAGTGATTCTCCTTTCTTCCATATAAAAACAAAAAAACAAAAAAACAAATCGTTGCTGATCTCGTGCCTGCATGTAGGGGAAACCATCCTCTAACGACGTGAGTCGTCTAGCTTCACCAACACGCTGCAGGAATATGATCGAGAGACAAAAAGGTGAAAATCCGGCTCAAAACCTAATTGTGAAAAACTTCATCCATGAGCAGCTGCAGCGGCAGCTCCTGCAGCGGGGAGAACAGACAGAACAGCCCGTCAGAGGAAGAGCATCTCTGTGCTCCGAGAAACAACTGTGCGCAAAAATGCATCGTGGAGAAATCTCGTTGTGTCCTGTTTTTTTTTTGTTTGTTTTTTTTTTATATATAAATATCGCCATCACCATCATCACAAGAGCCGGAGCGCAGAAGAGTCATCGTAATAACAGCGGAGACAGACAGAGAGGCAGCGCCGCTCCACTTCTGCGGTCTCTACAGCTGGTCTCCGCCCGATAATTACGCACTGAAAACAGCTGCTCAGCCTCTCCTTCTCCTTCTCCTCCTCCACCTCCACCACGGCTGCTGCTGAATCTTCGCTCAACTCCGACTACACCAGCGCGTAAAAGATGAACCACAGACGTGCCATAAAAGTGCATCGAAAATCTCCCCCCCCCCGTATCCACCGACTGACAGCACGCCCGCAGGACCACGAGTGTGCACGGACAGATGTGGATAAAACACAGTGACACGAGCGGGGGACGGGGGGGGAGACGACTTGAAGCGTGTACCTGTGTATTGCAGGAGAAACATTGTCCACAGCAGACGAGGTGCGGCTCCTGTCCGGTCCTTCACGAGGAGAAGCGAAAGAAGCGCAGAGGAGAAAGAGGGGGGGGAGAAAAAAAAAAGAAAAGAAAAATCCGCGAACGGAGAAGACGCTGCTCCCTGACTCCTCCAGTCAGTCAGTCAGTCAGTCAGTCAGTCAGTCAGTCCACTCTGCTCTGCTCCGCTCGGCAGACCGGACTGCAATGAGAGCAGCCAGTCACAGACACCGCTTTTAGCTACGGCAGCCAGCAGAGCGCTGAGTCCGTCCTCCCTCTCTCTCTCACTCCCTCCCTCCCTCCCCCCGCCCTCAATACGACGAACACTCAGCGAACAGACTTCGGTCACACGGGCGAATGAAGTGCGCTGCAAAACGTCGCTGCTTCGACTCTGGCGACGCGAAGGCGAACAGTTCGACTGTTCCGCGTTCGTTCGTTTATGCGTTTGACTGACTCTCTCCGAGTGAGTGAGTGAGTGAGTGAGTGAGGAGACAGAGGGATAGACTCTCTCTCTCACTCACACACACACACTCTGCGTGTGTATATGTGTGTGTAAGTGCTTGTGAGACAGAGACAGACAGAGAGAAAGAGAGAGAAGGATTGTTTGAGGGAGAGGATGCGAGAAGGTGAAGGGGTCGAGTACTGGTGAGCAAGACAGAAGTTGGAGTTTCATATTGAGGCTTTGGCCCAGAGGCAATGTCCCTGTCATTGGTGTGGAACCCCAGGGTTCACCTCCTGGGCAAGATTGAATCCCAGTTAGGACAGTTGGTACCTTCCAGTGGACTCACCACCCGAAGGAAGGTTCAGGGGGGTTGGTACGGTGGAGGGTGATTTGGGTGGTGGTCAAGAAGACTGTTGCACCCGAGCTTCGAATACGACCTGATAACGTAGATGAAGCGAAAGACCATCTCAGACGAAAAAAAATTGAACAGGTGCCACGACATCCAATCATCAACGAGTTCACCCCAATGTCACTTCCCTGAAGTAAGCAGAGAAGAAAAATGGCGGACAAGCTAATCACCTCTGCTTCGTTTTATCGGGGGCCAGAATGAAAAAAAAAGAAGAAAAAGCATGGGCTAAAGTTAGCCAGTAGGTGGCACTCTATGGTAAATGGTGAGACTTCCTGGTGACTTGTTTTACGGACGTCAGCCTGGGGTACCGCTTCGCGACAAGCGAATGAGGCTATGGTCCGAAATAGACTAAGCTGCACGAAAAAAAGGGGTTACAAGATTTTTCTTTCTCGCCTCTATCACTTTTGGTGTGAACACAGCATGTGAGTGAGTGAAAAATATGGATCAAATTAGCCAGAGGATGAGGGAAAAAAGGGTGAGGCAAAAGGTTGGGTGGTTGAAAAAAGAGACTGTGCTAATAAGTGTTTCAGAGGGTGAGGAGGAAAGTGAGAAATAAGTGACGGGGAGAAGAGCAAAGTGAAGAAATAAGCCATTTGAAACGCTCAGAAATTGCGGTGTTGTACGGACGTAAATTGACAAGAGAGGGAGGGTGGTTGTCTTGCTTGCTAAAAGCCAAAAACAAAGAACCACTTTTCTTTTTTTCCCCTTTCACTGGGGATCTAAGATCAGAACACTGTCTGCTGGACCAGGCAGTCATTTTTGTAAGCTGACAAATACAGAAGTAAATGTATGGTGAATGAGGGACCGAGCTGTGGGTGAGAGAGTGTGAGTGAGTAAACCGTGACTTTGAGACAGGCTCGGTGATTTATTGACAGACTGAGGCAGAGTGAGTAAACCGTGACTTTGAGACAGCCTCGATGATTTATTGACAGACAGAGGCAGACTGAGACACATATTTACACATGGCATAGCGTAACAACATAACACAAAGCTATAGTTGATATTAAATCCCTAGTCATAATCAAGAACTTTATATGTGGCATTACAAGCATGTCCAGGCCTAGGAGCTCTGGTCTGGTGGTCTGACAGTCAAACTGTCAATTCATGAAACGCTTCAACTACTAAAAAGAGAAATAGATCCTCTTTTTTTTTTTTTTTCAAATTCAAGCAGCGTTCTTCACCTCACAAACCCCAAACCTCGAACCCTAGCAGCCATTAAAACGTTTACCTTTTGCTAACGAACCAAAGCATTCACTCTGCACACACTTTCAGCTGCACAATCCAAATAAACAAGGTTTTAGCAAAAGGTGCAATTTTCACGCTTTGCTCTCCGAATAAATCACAACACCTTTTTTTTTCCAGGTGCAGCCAAGTGGTGAATACCAAACAAGGCACGGTACGGCAAAGCAGTCTGGGTAAAAACTTTTGACAGCTGTGTTATTGGAGCAGCCATGGTGATTTGCCAGTTGGAGGACGAGAAGCACAAAGTGAGATGATCAATCCAATACACATTTTCAGCAACACAAAGGCATTTTGGGTATTTATGGGACTCGAGATCTGAGGTATGAAACAGTTACGAACAAAGTTTAACACTTCTACTAAAGTCTGGTTTTCTCATCTCTGTTGCGCTGACAGCCTTTAGATATGGTCAAGATTAGTTTAACCTGGCGTCGGAATGGAACAGAAAAAGTGTTTTACAAACATATCTTGACATGATTTGAAACAGCTCCGCTAATGCTACGCTTGAAAAAAGGCGTCCTTGTCCTGCCGTTAGCTTCTTCGAGCTGGGCATGTTCGATGGATGCCACTTGTGGTGGCTTCACTACCATCGTGTCCACTATTGCTTTTGATAAAAATGTGTTCATTTGAAATCAGGGATGGCTATATATATCATTTTTCCATGTCCGATACTGCAACTCGGAGTATCCGCCAAAAACGATATCAATCCGATACCTTCTTTTATCCTCCAGTATGCCATTGGCTGCCGTCACTGAGGCGATATTGTACCTGTTTATGTCAGGTGGCACAAATTTGAGCCTAGGATTGGACAGCCTTTATTTGCTTAGATAAATGTTCGATTCCGAAATTTTGACTAATATCAAACCAATGCCAATCAAGTATTGGATTGAGCCATCTCTACTTGAACCTATTGAAATCCAATGCCTCTAATTAAGTAAATTTTAAAAAAAAGTATTATGAACATGGCGTGATCGTTAGTCTCAGCAAATCAAAGTAAGGCAAAACCAATGATCAACTAGGAATTTTCAGCACAACCTTCTCTAGAAACATAAAGAAACACTAAATACTTAAGGTCCAGCCTTCCCTCTACATCCAACTTCTGTGAGATTAGAACGAAAAACAAAGGCTAAAATTCACACCAGCTCCTCAAGACGAGACATAGAAGATCGAAAAAAAGAAAAAAAAACATCGCCTGGACTTGAATACATAGTCCCTAAAAATCAGATGTTAAGTTCAGAATTAGTAAAACAACATGAGAACGTCGATGCCAGGTGCCCTTTTTTTTAACGGTTTTGGGAGGAAGTGAAAGTGAACCACAGTGTGAGGTGTTTTCTTGAAACTCCCTTATAAACACTGTCGACTTTAGTAACTGTGGCATTATAATTAAAAAAATATATATATTATTGCCTTCAACTTCAGATCAAACGCCCAACTAGTGTCAGACGAGCCTCATACATAAAGGCCAAAACTGACAAGCTGACTGACATCATGGGCTCTGTGCTGCTACCTCTCTCTCGAGTGTGAGCCTCGGTACTTCTGACAACGCAATGTCTTTTTATCTCCACAATCAACTAGCACCTTTCTCAATCGCTCCTATATTTATATTACAATCAATTATCTTGTTCTCAATCAATCTTATATATATATATATATATAATACAATCGATAAAACAATTAAAACTCCACCTACTTTGGCATAATTTTCTTGACATTTTTTCCATATCGATAATTCCCTCATTCGGATTAGTCACAAGTAAAAACAATTCTGAAACACATAGATCTACCTTTTTCATTTGTCTTTAGGTTCCAGCAATATACAGAAGGATAAAAAAAAAAAAACATATTTAGGAATCTAGATTTATCCAGATTAATTATGCTTAAACAAGCATTATAAACAAGCAGTATTAATCGCAGAGTATCATAATTATCATAATTAATACAAAGCTAACATGTGATTAATCAACAAAAAATTTTGTATTGATTAAAATATAATTAATTCAGTGATTCAAACATATAATGTATATAAAATATATAAAAATTATTATATATATACAAATATATAATATATACATTATAACGATTTATTGATTCAAATATAATTTAAATAATTAAATAAAATACCATTTAAACAATAGCTCTTATTTTAAATAATGGCTCTAATTTTAATATATTATTCAGTAACATGTACGCTTACATGGTAGTATTAAAATTTTGACACGCGTCTGTGACAAATTCCACTTCACAGCTTAGCCGGCTCATGTAATTAGCTACGGTCTGATTATCTATGCTTCAATCTTGGAAATACATGTCTACAGACAAGTAAGTAAGTCCTGTTTGACAAACTCTCTGTTTTCCACTATTCTCCACGTCGGCTCTGATTGGATTCTGTCCAGCGATGTAAAGCTCATGAACGCTGTCTGTGTAGAACATTCCTCATACTTGAGTACTACGGTCCCATCCCCTGTGTACTCGGTGTAATCTGAGCCCGTGCTGCTCTCTGTTTTGGTAGCTGGTCCAGGTCTGTGTGTGAGCTGCTGCTAGTGTTGGCTCTTTCTTCACATTTATAAAGTTAAGCCAGTGTGAAATGTTGAGGTCAAAGAGGCCGTCAGAGCTTCCTCCACCGAGGAAGACACATACTCTTGGTAGCATCGCAACAAAATTCAAGCGTGTGTGTGTAAACAAGCAGTTTTAGGTGGTAGTTAGTAGCTATTCCCGGGGGAATCTCGTAGCTTTTATGTCTAATTCTTTTCCTCTGGACTTCGTTCTTAACTTGGATTAGCATTTCAACTGAAGATACACGTCATTTACGCAATCCCCAGTACTCAACCTTTACTATTTATTCACTTATCTAACTCTTTTTTTCGCTTTTGTTTGACATCGTTGGGTTGTTTTTTTGTTTTTGTAATTTGTTTTTAACCTTTTTGAAACTGATAGTGGCTTCAAGAGCAACACAAACAGCTCCTTGTTTGATACAAACTTCCTGGATAATGTCATAATAATAATACTAATAATAATAAAAGCAGAAACTCTTACTATTATTATCCTAACGGCAGCCGCATTAAGTGTGAAGATCTAAAAAAATAACAGCAACACAATTCATTTCAGTTTTTTTTTGTCTTGTTAAATACAGTAGTATTATTTTTAGAAAATACTTCACGGGCAACTCTTGTTAAATACAGTAGTATTATTTTTAAAAAATACTTCATGGGCAACTTAAGTAGGTAGGTAGGTAGGTAGGTAGGTGACCCCTGTTCTCAATAATGTTGTCATACCTTTTAGGCAGAACTATTCTGGGAGATAAATACAACTTGTACAAGTTGTAATGACTCAAACATAGCATAAAGTCTACAGACTAAACCCGGCTCTATTGTCAGATACAATAAATTTAAATCCGTTTAAAAAAGAACACTGGATTCCAACTGAAATCCCTCTCAAACACAGCACTTACTCCACGCTGCTGTTCTCTTTTATCGACCTGACTGTAGACAATGGGACGTCGGACCTATTTTCGTTCCGCATTCAACACAGAGCGGGATCAAAAGCAGGGGGTTTACTTTACTCCATATACATTTTCTATATATAGCTCTGACGTTGGTTGCTCAAATCCTCTCACATTATTATCTTACATTTGAAAGCTCAGCGTACACAGAAGTAATGTCAGGCTCTCCACGTCACGGGGAAAAAAAAACTTTTCTGGGTAGTTACGGCAGCGTTTTCCAAATCATTAACATTTACAAGGTGATTTTGAAGGATTACGTGCTTTTTTTTTTTATCTGCCACGGTGGGACATTTTTCACGGAAGCTGTTGCGTTGGTATTTCAGTTTTGATGGTATTTTGGCCAACTTTTGATTTATTTTCTGTCTTATTGACTTTGACTTTCAGTCGGGCGTATTTCTCGTTGCCAATGAGCGAATTAATTAGCTCCTTTGACTTTCAGTCGGGCGTATTTCTCTTTTGCCAATGAGCGAATTAATTAGCTAGTTTATTTGAAAAACAGTTATAATGATAATTAAAAGCTCCACACTTTCAGCCATTTTAGCTTAGCTATTTTAGCTCCAGCTTTCGTTGCCAAATTCAGCCGTTTTCCTCCAGTGTTTCTGACCAACAATTCAACTTGAATTTGTTTCTAAGCTAATTAACAAAGAAGACAGGGGTGGTGGTGTTTTAAACGTGAGAAATCTGCTAGAAAAAAAACGGAAGCAAAAGTGAGATACAGGGCGAACAGCTTCGGTTTATGTCCGCACCTAAATCACGAGTTATTTTCACAGCGTTCAGTCTGTTGTATTTTTGCTTTTTTTTCCCCCCAGTCAGGCCTTTGTACAAGACCAAACAGCACTGAGTTACTTCATTATCTCGTGCGTTTTGGGACATTTAAAGACGTGCGAAGCAGTAAACTGACGTCTGTCTTCTGCCTCCGTCCGCGGGAAATGAGTTGTCATAAATAAAGCCAATGCTTTGCAGACAGAATTCAATTACCTCTGTCAGCCAACGTAATAAGTAACAGCCAGTGCACACTCTTCTTTTATTTTAGTGTCACTGGGGAATGATGTTTTCCTGATGTCATGATTTTTTTTTTTTTTTTTAAACAACGTCGTTCCAGCCCAGCCCTGCTTAGTGTAGCAAAACATTCAAATCAAACACTAATTTGACTCCGTGCCACTGCAGATTAAAAAAGGCTGCTTGCTTCTACAAAGATAAAAAAAAAAAAGGAATGTGAGAAACGTTCACCTCGTCCACCTCAGCCCGGTGTTGCATGTTAATGCGGAAATCTATAGAATCGCTCGAGCCGGTTAAAACCAATTTGCTGCTCAACACGTTTGTTTCATTAGTAGGGAAATCTTTCACATTATGAATAATTCGATTTCATTTACTGCATATTAAACAGAAGCCAGGTCTGGGCAACATGTACCGATGTGAAATTTTAACACGAGCTTTGAGAGGCATCTTTAGTCTCTTAACTAGGATTCCACTGATTTAACGTTTTTCCCTTTTTTCGCTGAACGACATTTACGACTATTTGCCCTGCGAGATGTGAGCTATGTTTGCCAAATCGCTGATCTATTATCAGAAAGAACTGTTTAGTGTTAATACGCCTTTTGCAGTTCAACAAGGCTCTCGCTGCTGCCCGGAAAATCAACAAAGGAAAGCGTTGGATTAAAAGGTTTGACTTTATCTGCTGCTTTTCAGCAAACCTCAATTGGTGCACGGAGATAAAGTCGTAATTCACACACGTTGCCTAACAATTGCCTGAGATTTTCTCAAGTAGGAAAAGCGCTAACGGAGACAAACCTCTTGAAATGCAGTGACTTTTATTTCAGGTGTTCTGCGGAACAAAATAAGCCTGAATAAATCTGCTGTCACGGTGCAATCTTTAAGGTCTGTCGATGTTGTGGCATATTTTAAAAAAAACAGTATATCATTGTTCACGTTCTATTTCAGTGTCTGTAAATATCTCTTGAAAAAGAGATTTTATATGTCGATGATGTATCTATCTATTCATTCATCCATCCATCCATTCATCCATCCATCTATCTATCCATCCATCTATCCATCCATCCATCCATCTATCCATCCATCTATCTATCCATTTATCCATCCATCTATCCATCCATCCATCCATCTATCTATCTATCCATCCATCCATCTATCTATCCATCCATCTATCCATCCATCCATCCATCTATCTATCTATCCATCCATCCATTTATTCATTCATCCCTCCATCCATCCATCCATCTATCCATCCATCTATCTATCCATTTATCCATCCATCTATCCATCCATCCATCCATCTATCTATCTATCCATCCATCCATTTATCCATCCATTCATGTGGCTAACCTGTGGCCTCAGTGTAAATGACAGGATCACACGTTAACTCTCTGTTTGGAGAAACCCATTGTCTTCCTTTCTGTTAAGGCCCTAATCCACTTTCTTTAACCAGAAAGGCACCAACAGCATCTCCTCCACGTCTCGTTCTCAGTAAACTATTGTCCACGTCCAAACACGCCGTTACACTGCCCTGTCACTTCTCCACAACTCATTAAAGGCGTCAGAGGAGGATTGCACCAGTATGAGGACTGGGACGCCATGAAGCTCACTTAATGAGCTGTGACATAACCCGAGGAGTCACCTCTACCTTCCCTGTCCAGATGATCATCTGCTAACCATCCGTCAAGGGCAGAGGTGGGAGCTAGGGAGGAGAAGGAGAAGAAGAGGTTTGTAATTAGAGAGGGAAGGATTAAACAAGATGGAGGTCACAGAACTCCCATGAAGCCAGAAGTGTCACACATTTCCAAGACTGCTGGCTTCTCTCCAATAGAGGACAGCGGAGTTAACGACATTTTCTCTCTGGTCTAAGCTGTAAAATGGAGACACCATACAAAATAAAACACCAAAATGACTTGAAACATGTCTTGTCGTCCCAGGCTAAACATGAAAAGTAGTCAGTTAAACGTTTTGTGTTGTTGGTCAATCATTACAGTACACGGCACGGCATTTGTTTGACTTATCTTATCGTGCTCAAAACGTAAACGCATATACTGTGCAACATTAACCTGTTCAGAACGTTACGATATTTTGACCAGCACTCATGCAGTTCAGTTGAATGTTGAATGTATAAAACATATCATGTTTGTAATCAACTGTCATTAAGGGCTTCAAACCAGCAACCTGGAGATGACAAGTGTTATTCCCCCGGTGCCACATGGCCCCAGACCGTCATTAAGGGCTTCAAACCAGCAACCTTGAGATGAAGTGTTATGCCATATGGCCCCAGACTGCCCCGCTCTATTTTTAAATGCTACCGTGTTTGCTTCAGAGAACACCAAGTAGAGGTTAAGACATGAGTCTAGGTCCGCTTATAAAAACAACTCTTTACTGCTTTATGCTTTGCTGGTGCAGTTGCTGGTATTTTACGCATGGGAAGCTCATTTAGGCCCATTTTTTATTCATTTAAATGCAAGTGTGAGCGAGCCCGGTGCTACAGAATATCTTCATCGCCTTTAGTGTTTAAATGTACTTGAGTTTATTAACGAACAGTTGGTGCTAATTAGATACCATCGGAAACTAGATACAAACGGAAAGTGAAACATTTTAGGAAAAGAACGACTTTCTTTTTTACTATGGCTGTCGATGTTAACACATTAATTAATTTGTGAAAATGAATCAGATTAAAAGTTCAACTAATTTCAACACAAGGATAGAATGACTGAACGTGCACTGTATTTTCAATAATCCCACTCTCCTGCCACTTATTATTGCTTTAATACACCATCCATAACTCCATGTTTTTCCCAAAGTTTCCATGCGAAGATGTACGAGAGCATTAGAGAATATTCATATTTAATGAAATACCATTTAACAAATCATCACAAACTTTAAAATTAAATTCATCAAGTGGGCCGGTTTAAATCCCCAAGCGAACCGGTTTTGGACCGCAGGCCTTATGTTTGACACCCCTGCTGTAGCACAATTAGACGTCCATTTATCACCCTCATCTTATGCTCTGATTCAAGTGAAGTAAAGTAAAGTAAAGGAGCAAACTCACATCAAGACATCTCTGTCACCCGGCCTTTAACGGCCGCGGAGTCGCCCCGATACAAAAACACGAGCAATGAACGTAAGAAACTGCGCACAGCGGTGCAGTTTGGCAGCTGGGTGTTTGTGCAGCAGCATGTTTTTTTTGTGATTCCTGGCACCAGACGTACCGTTGACTCAGTACAGCCATCAAGATTCACTGCTCCCCAATTCAGCATTAACCCAACAGCAGGTGAAGCCCCTGCTCCCAGTGAGAGGTCAGCAGCAACAAAACAATCAGGCGGCGGGATAAAGACACGGGTGGAGAGGAGCAGAGTAAGCATTTGATTTCCTCTGAGGCTGATGAAGGAAGAGCCTGCATGTTACACGCTCTAAACATGAACATGTTGACAACGTTAAAGTGGCTGTAATTACCCTTCAGTGTCACATCGGACACATGTTTTGATTTCGGTCATGGACAGGTATTAGTCTAATAACTGGTTAGCACTTCTCACTTTAAACCTCAGGTTGTCACTGACAACGAGTGTTTGTGCACACCCCGGGTTTGTAAATGTGTGCGAGAGTGGGTTTCAGCAATTGTTAGTATTTGCTTGCTGAAGAGAGGTGTTTCTAAATAATACCTCAGACTTGACTGAGGTATTAAGTACTAAGTACTAAGTACTGAGATGCTAGGAAGACATTTTACAGTTCAGGTGAACTGTGCGGCATTTTAACCACCGTGTTGTCCACACACACACCCCAGCTGGGTCCAGGTGACCTTATGGGTCATATGTGTTACTGATATGTGTGTGTCTGATTCTAGAAAAAGATGTACACCCCTTGCGAGGATGCTGGGTGTGTACCAAAAGTTAAGTCCCGCCCCAAATTTGAGTCATTGGTTGAGATGTGCGATAATAACAAGTACCTATGGATTTCCTGTGTTACAACAATAATAATAATGATAATATAACAATAATAATAATAATAAATAATAGATGCTAATAATAATACAGCAACTGTTGATGAAATCATCAGTGGCAATAACAATGTGTAACAGTAGAATAGCATCTTACTCAGCTCTAATTTTTTTTGCTAATAATAATACAGCAACTGTTGATTAAATCATCACAATAACAATGTGTAACATTAGAATAGCATGTTACTCAGCCCTAATTTTTTAAATTTAGAATCAATCGTAGTCCATCCATCCATTTTCATCCCCTTATCCGGTAACGGGTCGCGGGGGCAGCAGTCGCTACGACCGCCACTCAATTCACCCTCCACCATACCACCCCCCTGAACCTTCCTGCAGATGGTGAGTCCACTGGAAAGTACCAACTGTCCTAACCAGGATTCAATCTTGCCCAGGAGGTGAACTCTGGAGTTCCACACCAATGACAGAGACATCGCCTCTGGGCCAAAGCGCCACAGAATCAATCATAGTAACATCACTAATCTTTTTTTAAAATGCATGTTGAGGCAACATTTTCCATTTATCAGGTTTAAAGTGTGAAAGTGAACAGAGTTAGACTCCACCTCATAACTCAAATGCAAGGCAGATGAACTTCCTCCTCATCAGCAGCCCACACATTTGGCCTGTGCCATTAAAAAGAAGACACGCACCAGATCAGAAGATTCGGGGAAAATGTCTACTGATGCAAAAAATTGAATCGGAAAATGGTTTCTATTTTTCCACAGACACCGCTGTGCAGTTTTTTTTTCCCCTCTAACTCTAACTTTGCTCTGATATCGCGGCTGAAAATGTTGCGTTTATTTTTGCTTTAAATACCCTATGGTTTTAATTAGTTTTGGCAGGTAAAATGAAGGCTCTCAGGGAAAAACATTGTCATTTACCAACCCGGGCTGAAAACAAACAAACAAACAAAAAAAAAAAAAACAACTCAGGTGAGGAAACAAAAAGACATACAACAGAAACACGGGGAGAGACAAGCAGGTGAGCAAGAGAGGGGGAAGGAAAAGGCCAAGCATCAGACAGAACATTCATTATCACCTGACCGACCTGCATACTGCTCCGTGTGAGAGTAATGAGTAAGGACACACTCATCGGTCCGAACCCCGGCGAGAAAATCCCCTTTTTCATTCTTCCCTCCTTCTCAGTCTTTCACTTCGTTTGGCATTTTCAGACAATGTACAGTAGGATCCAATTGTTTTCCAGAGGAATTACAACAGCGGCGCAGCATTGTCATGCTGAGTGTGGCGTTTGCCGAATTGCCTGCTCTTCTCCCCCCGAAACATGATTATGTGACAGCTAATTGTACATTTAGACGACTCATTTTCTGCATTGTGCACTTATCATGTAAGTTGAAATGCACGTTCAGCAAAAAAATGAGAAATACCAAGGCAGAGAGGGAAAAAAAAAAAGCTGGTACTTAGCTGTAATAACAATAATTACAGCCCACAGCCAAGATACCAGCCGCTCTGTGGGCATGAGCAGCAGTAGAGGAGGCAGCAGCAGCAGCAGTTTTACACAGTGGCAGACTTTTGCTATGCTAGCACACACACACACACACGCGCACACACTCACAAATACAAATGATCCAACATGCCGATGTAAACGTTTATCATATTCAATATCCCGGTTGAGCTTCTTATCATATTAATGTTTTCTAATTACTGTAGAACATGGCGGCGAACAGCAGAGGATGATGGGAATGTCATTAAGTGTGCAGATACTTGATCATAAACCAAAGCAGTAGAAGTCCGAGAGTTCATGGGACCAGTGAGAATCATTATCTTGGGATTGTAAGATGTCTGCGGCAAATGTCAAGGCAATCCATCTTAAAAATGGGAGATAGTACTGTAGTGGTGTAGTTTGGATCAAAACTTCAAAACTAACAAAACCAACCCAGGATTCTTCAAACCCGATCGTATCTTTTCAGATTTTGTCTATAAATGGTCGAACGATCCCGTAAAATATGAGTGTCATAAAAAGTATGGGTTTGATTCCTTTGTCGTGGAAATATAAATTGGTGCAAAGAACAACTAACTCGGTTTTAGCCGTAAGTACGTATAGTACACAAGTACAACGAGCAGCCATAAAAGAACAACTAACTCGGTTTTAGCCGTCAGTACAAACAGTACACGAGTACAACGGGCAGCCATGTTGAAGGGCAAATAGTTCCAAAATAACAACACAAATGTAAGGAAATGAATGTAGTACAATCCAACAAGTGTAATGTAGTTGCATATAGCACCACATGAGGGCGTGCTTTTCCGCTCCACTCGCCAGACTGTTGCCGTGCAAAATTTGTTTTAATGCTGTACATTGGAATAATGCAGTGGTTCTTATTGAGAACCTGATATGTACTTTTTTTTATCTGTACAAACCAGTGTATGAGTTGCTGCCCCCTAGTGACTGGAGGCTTGTTATCATTCAAGCATTACAGCAGCGGTACACTTAGGTCCATATACGTGCCATATTCCATTGGAAGCCCCACACGTAACCTCCTGATCTTGAAAAAAAAAATCCAGTTGTGTTTCCATGTACAATTAAAAGCATCTTCCATTTTTATTTGAAATGATATCATCTGCTTTCAAAGGTTAAGATGCAGATTTCCTGCGTTTCTATCTCGGAGTTACTGCCCACAGGCTATAAACCAACTTCTGAATTCGGAGCTTCCGAGGCTGCTCAAGTGTACAAGAGGTGACGGAGGACGCAACTCGCACAAGCGGAGCAACAACAACCGTTCAAGCTTGCGTGACTGTACACTCACTTTGTCATGCTCTGCTTTATCAGGCACACTGCCAAATGCATGGAAGGAGACCATTACTGAGAACATGCAAGATTCATGTGCGAGTCTTAAGACAAGTGCAGGTGGAGGAAATTTAACATTTTTATTTTTGTGCCGCAGTAAACGTCTCTTTTTGGATCATTTCTCCCGGTGTTGGAGAATGTTACACTGAGGAATTTTCAGGTTGCTGTAATCCAATTTAGGGCTTTTTAAAGACAAATCGCACTTGAAATTAACATAACATTCCCTACAGGAAAAAAAGAGATTTTCAATTAGATGGAAAAAAAACTATTTTATAGTAACAAATAAAGGCTACAGTCATTTTAACTTAATTAAATGTTTTATTTTATTTAAAATTTGTTAGATTGTTTTTTTTTTCTGTCCTTTGCAACTGCAGTTGCATGCAGCCACCAGGAGTTAAGGTGGCGCTGTGTTGAAATTAGCACATGAAAGGGCTCTGGAAAGAGTCTCTCAACCAGAAACCAACAATGACACGACGTGAACGACATGATTTGTTATCTCCGTTAAATTCATTGTTGCCCAACCACTCCTCCCCCACCGCGCCTCGACTCCCCCGCAGCAGCTTGGTGTTTGGTTGGTTTGTGTGGCAGCCATCTACAAGATAAACGCTGACTACACTGGAATGCCGTGGAACGAGAGATAACCATAAAGCGGCAGTGAAAGAAAAGGCAGATACATAAACGACTGGTTTGTTGACGAACCGTTTGTTACCTTAAAGCAGGGATGTCAAACGCACTTAGGTACATACCATAATTACCTATATACATAACAAAAAGTCCATCTTTTTCCCCTTTGTTTTCATGCAAAAAAGTACATTAGATAAACCTTCACATTTAATAATATATATATATTACAAATCGTTTCCTGAAAATGAAGTGTTGTGTATTATTTTATTTTAAAAACTCAATATGTGGGCCGAATTGAAACCCCAAGTGTGCCGGTTTTGGCCCGCAGGCCACATGTTTGACACCCCTGCCTTAAAGGGTGGTGATCTAAGCAATAATCCTACAACTACTTTGATCAAATGCGACAGGGATTTAAATAGGAATGGCTTGATCCAAAACTACAGATCGGTACCGGTCAGATATTGGTCCATATTTATATATTTAACTATAGCCCGTTCAAGCGATACCTAAGCCCACATGCTCAACTTTGTTTGAGTTGTTACCAGAGGCACTATAGCCTCAGGAACGTCAGACTGCGGCGTCAATACGTCAATACACAGTATCGTCATAGTTGTATGGTTATTTACAACATGGAAAAACAATAAAGTATTTATATGATACGAGACCTCAGCTGGAGATGTTCTACTTGGTTCTCGTGCGTTTCCAACAATTCCTTGTTTGAACATTCTTACCCTGTTAGAACCAAAACAACCACTAAACACTGTGTTGTGTAAAAGGTATTCGAATAGAATGGTGTGAAAAGCTTACAGCTCAGTCATGTGGTGCAGCAGAAGAAAAGGCGAAAAGCACTTGATGAATAGACGCACAGCCACAGATGATTTAGTTGCTCACAGTTTGTATCCTTCAATTCAATCGTACTAATTAAACGAAACAAAATTCACAGTTGTTTTTCTGAAAACAAAAGACTTCTGAAGTTAACAGAAACCTAACAACAAACCTGCTGTTTCCAAATTCAGCCAGGACTGGGCCAAACAAATATGTGCCAAACATCCATAAAGCAGCCTGGCACAAGAGTGAGTTTCACTTTTAGTTTCATTTTATTTTATCAGATGAGATGCTATTCGAACTCAGGGTTGTAAGGAGAAAAAGGGAAAAATAAATATAATGAGTGGAGTAAACACATGTAGGTTACAGCTTGGCTTAGAATGATACCGAACACCCAGGCGATGAGTTACCATACTGTAGGAATTAAGACTGAGTGTAAAAGGAGTATCCACAAAAGGCCCAGCTTTTAAAGAGATCTGAAATGGAGCCAAGGACAACAGGAACATGATCAGTATTCAGGCCGCGCAGGATCTTTTTTTGGGGGGGAAAAAAAAAGTACTAAATTCTAGCTGTCAAAGACAATGAAGGTCATCCAGACTGTTATCACCCAGAGGTTTAAAGGCATCTGTGATGGTCTGGTGGACATGACATGGAGGATCTACAGGAGGGTGCCACTGATGCATAGGCTCCGTCTCTACATCTGTATACCACTAACATAATAGGAGGATCACATGGTGTTAGAAGACAAGTATTCATATCTTCGATAGCAATGGTAAGGGCCTGCGGCACGACAGGTAGCGTGGCCGAGTGGTCTAAGGCGCTGGATTAAGGCTCCAGTCTCTTCGGGGGCGTGGGTTCGAATCCCACCGCTGCCATTAGTTTTCGAGGTTCAATAGTGTAGCCGTTTGCACGGCTCGGGTTCGATTCCCAGAAGAGCCACCTGCCTGGCACCTGCAGGGGGCAGCCTGTTCCAACACACTACAGTTCCATTTATTATTATTATTATTATTATCTTCTTTAATAATGCCTTTGGTTAATGTTTTGCTCACTTTTGAGACTTTTGAGAAAACCTAAATGCACTGGGAAAAAAAAGAAGATGGAAAAGAGAAACGAGTGGCAAGATTGCAGCAGGATCGGAAACTCAAGTCGAGAAGACATTGTGAGTTCCATCGATTGCGATCTCCTATTTGTAGAAAGGAACACTTCTACAGGAAATCATCTTTGTGTTGTCAGACAGTGATACTGAGTGGAAACTCTGTGCACCCAGGCCTCCTACCTTTGACTCTGTTTGTTTGGAACTCTTTGTACATATTAGAGAAGGAGCTTCACTCTGTGTGACCTCAGCCTCTTCTCAGGTCTTGCTTTAAATCTGTTCGTGGAAAAAATAAATCAAGAACACAACAGCCATTATTTGTTCTCGCCGTAAAAGTATTACCGTGACCAAAACAATGAAACACGGCAAAAGAAGCAAGGACAGAGCAGCGGGCGGTGAGCTATTGCCAACGCTGGGAGTCACCTTAGCTTTTCATTGTTGTTTAACCTGATAAACAAAGGCCGCCTCTCCACAACGTAGTGGAACTGGTCTATATCACCAGACACCACGGTTAAAAAAGTCAATGCTTCATGCTTGAAGGGCAGTGTTCTTTTCTTAACTGCAGTAAAAGTAAAGTGCCAAAAAGAACAGCAGGGGGCAGTAATAGGACTCAAAAGAAGCGAAGCTGCTGCGAAAACGTCAACAAGAAGAAGCAAGATGAGGACAGGAGTGATGCTGCTGGCGTATGTCTCCGGTAGTCGAAGGAGCTCTGTGCTATATTTAGCCCCTCTCGATGATTGACGGCTGCCCAAGATGCTTTTGATAATATATTTTTAAATGCAAGAAGGAAAACATTCTCCACGGATGAATGTTTAATTGTGCCTGCGGAAAATGTTTCAGCCAAGTTGGTAACTTATAAGGATCATTTGAGTCGTACTTGAAGAGGATTTTAAACTGTGATATTTAATATCCGCCCACGCAAAAACCAATGGGATTAAACTTCCTCATATTTTCATAGTTATAAAGGAGAGAGTGGAAAAAA
This sequence comes from Cynoglossus semilaevis, assembly GCF_000523025.1. Taxonomy (NCBI): domain Eukaryota; kingdom Metazoa; phylum Chordata; class Actinopteri; order Pleuronectiformes; family Cynoglossidae; genus Cynoglossus; species Cynoglossus semilaevis. The sequence continues at coordinate 2,174,906 of NC_024321.1, forward strand.
CATAGAGGCATTGTAAGACGCAATGACTGACTACCATCCACAGTGGGCTGGATTACATCATTCAGTGCTAGGTCTCCACCACAGAAGTAATTCCATCACTGTGGCAGGACTTAGCGATGCATGTATTCTGTCGTCGTTCAAGGACACTGACAGAGACGAGCGGGTTCAAAACGGGTCAGAAGAGAAAAGGCTTTGTCTTGAATGGATAGAAAGAGAAGACAAACAGAAGGATGTAATTCATGCACTTTCCCCCCCAAAAGCCCAACCTTCCTGCTTTGTAGAGCAGAAGCTCATCGGAGCCAGGCAGGACTCTGAGGAGCAGGAGAGTCCCATCGACTGGGCCATTAACATTCAAACCAGCAGATCTGGACAGAGGAGAAATATAAAAACTGCTGGCAGAAGGACAAGCGGAGAATTCTGTAATGCATTTCATTCCACAGAGAGGAGCCCTGAGGGTGCTGTGATGACCAGAGTAATTGGCTTTTTCTCCAGCTATGATAATCTGCATCAGTCATGCCACGCCAACAAACTGTGGGGCCACTGAGAAGGTCATAGTGATTCCTGAACCTCAGTCCTGTCTGATAACGACATAGACGAATTTGGTTCTGCTGGAAGATTCCCACACGCAGGTGAGTATTTTTCATGCTTTCTCAGAGTTTTTGAGTACAAAGACAGCACTTTCTAGGCTTCAGAAAACCTTCCTTCTTAGTTTAGAAACTGGAAAATCAGTCAAGTTAGTAAAATGTCAAATCAGGGAAGTCCTGATCAGCTCCACGTGTGATCGACTAAAAAGGTACACAGACTTTTTATTGTTGTTAGTTTGATAGTTTAGCACAGGGTTCTCCAACCCCTGGTCATCTTGTACCGGGCTGCAGCAGGCGGCAGAAAAATAAATATATTTTTTTTATATATTTTTTGCTTGTTTAGCAAACTGAAGTGTACTGTAGACAAGTACCAACTTGACAAAAAAAGTAAAAAACGAATATCTACTTAAGAAGAGCTCATAAAATATACAGTTTCTTTTGGCTTCTCCTTTAGGACTCTTCAGACAGTCATCTGCATAGAATCACATCCATCTGTCTGCTTCTCCATTGGTATAACAAACATTTTGTCCTCTTTTCTCAGTTTTTTTCCCAATTCATGCACCTTGGTAAGAAAAGTGACAAATGTCTGTTCTAAGAGTCCCGACAAGTCACTAAATGATATCGTGGATGAATTTGCACAATCTAACTGTGATTGAAGTTGGAGAGAGTAATAAGTCTGAGGAGATACAAAAAGTCAGTAAAGCTACTATTTATGCTTTCCTTTAGTTTCTGCTTTGGCTTTCTATCTAAGAAATATTCTTAGGTCAAAGAGCAAAGTCCAAGCCTTAACAGTTTAGGCTAAGTTAGGGCTTAACTTAACCATAACCCTCTGACTTTTCCAGTCCAAAACATGGTTTTCTTAGAAATGTTTCCTAATACTATCAGTACCGAAGGGTATTCAATAGTAAATTGTTTTAAATATTGGACTGTTGTACAACTGCAGCTTTTAAAACCCAATCATTTCTCCCTACCAAGGTAATGTGCCTTTTTATATTTGGTATATATCAGGAACATTTGCCACAAGAGATGAAAAATCTATAAAAATGATAAATGGAATACATTATATTTCAAATTAGTTCTACACTATGTGGAAATATCCTCGCACACACACAGGAGGACAATACTGTAACATCGTCGACTTAACATCCAAATCTGCTCATTAACTCTTCGCCGGCGGTTAAGTCCTGTCTTCTACGTGCATTCTGGGTAAACTTGCATAAATATTAAAGCAGACATATGCATCGTCTTGATCTACTTTACCTTTCTGTTTTTTTGCTCCATGGGAGAAAGAGAGAACATTCATTAGTCAAAAAGTGCATTAAAATTCATTCACACAAATCTCCTTTATTCACAAGGACCCACACTTCGACCTGATCTCCAGTGTGGGTGTGTGAAGTTCTTTATACCATGAAAACGTTCACTGACTCTGACGCTGTATAACTCTATTGGCTTAGTGTGGAATCTGGGGGCAAACAAATTTACATTTTTAAAGCTGTTCCAAGTCCAATTTTGACCGGAGAAACACGGCCAACAATATCTGCAAAACACATTCAAAACACTTTCACCCAAAGGCCTCTCCATACGCCAGGTGAACAGAGCCAGGTTTAACCATCAGTGAATGGACTGGACTACTGAACACTGTGTGTTAGTTCTAAAATACTATTTTATTTTGAATAAAGAAAGGTATAAATCTAGCGATAGGAGACACGTGACTGTAGCTGAAACATCAAAAATATAACCTCAGCCATGCTACGATGTTAGTATCATACCAGGAAGCAGGCTCCTATTGAACAGTGATGGGAGTATCGATTCCATGGTATTGATATATCACAGGTTTTCTGAGAGTAATCAATACTCACCTGAGCATTGATGAAGTATTGATGCTAATTAATACATGAAAAAAGTACATGTGTCACTTCCACATCTTTTAGGGTAACTCACTACATACAGGCTACAACGCCCCCTAGTAATTTAAAATTGAACTGATCCATTTATGTCATGTGACCACTGACCAGAAGAGAGCAGTGATCAAGTCTACCAGACCAGTGTTACCCAATCTTTTTTGTAAATAGGACCAGTCAGCCGGTATGAGCGGTTACTATGGAACGGTAATACCGGTTAAATTGTGTAAAAATAAAGTAATGTAATTTGTTATAAGTAATATGTTAAATGAAAAAATGCATATTAAAGTTGTTCAAGAGTCAGTATTTCACATGTCAGCAGTATTGAATGGTATCACCCATCACTATTATGTATGTGTCAAGTCATCGCGAAAGCCCCTGCAGCTTATCATGTTTAGAAACCTTCACTTCTCTAACTGTCCATCCCGTGTCCTCCTGCTTCAGTGTTTTAAAGGTTGAAGTTTTCTGTCAAAGCCAAGGACAGTAGCAGGTCTGTCGCTCCTACAGCTGTCAAGCTTGTTTCTCTGGGACCACGGCGACAGGTCTGTGACTATCAAATACTCAGTGTCGCTGTTTGGCAGCTCTCACTGTAGTGAACACATACTGTAGTAAAGACACTGGAAATATGATTTATACTTCCCAGATCAAGTCATACTAAAACTAAGCTGCTGACTCTGCCTTCGTCTTCTGTGGCATCTGTGATGTGGAGGTCAGACATCGTGTCTTTGACTCCAACAGTCCAACATGCTGTGACTGTGTACTACAAGTCTCTGTGTTAAAAGATGTAGTAGTCATTTATGGATAGGTGCATTTTCAAAATAAATACTATAGGTCGTGTTATTGACGGATGCTAAATTGATGGACTCACTTCAAATGAAGTCAATTATTAGTTCTTTCACTGCAGACTGAAATGAACCAAGAACCGGTCTGCGAACCAGATGTCTGGGACTGCTGTTCTATCACTAAAGCTACCGTGCATTTTCTATTTTAAAGACCACAATGAAAAATTCATCATTGCTTGTTGATTAACCATAATTAAACTAGGAAATATTGATGTTAAGTTCTTGAGTAGGGGACAGCTGTTGGTTTGTCCGCATCCTTAACCACTAAGCCACCACTTTATATTAGTATTTTAGTATTTTAACCTTATATAGAGAGAGCCTCGAGCTCATTCCCAACAATATACATTTTACAGCCATTCTTGGCATTTCATTAAAGCATGTTGTTGTAAAAAAAAAGAAAAAAAACATTTGAATGTGTTTTCCACCTCCTGACTGCTGTCTGTCTGGCTTCCCCGCGGAGTGAGGCCCTGTTTGCGGCGGTAAACCAGATGTTTACAAAAAAAAAAAAATCCTCAAGTTTTGTGTTGTTGAGAATGAGCACAGCTTCTCTAGACTTCCATTAAACACCAAGAAAAAGGACAGAAACTTTTGCCAAACACTTCCCGCGTGAATTGTTGTAAAACTAACAGGAACCGCAGCATATGTGGTGGTCAGCTGAAAGCTGTTGTTGCCAAGAAACGTGATGCGTTTAAGACCCTTACATTTTAATTCTAAAAAGAATTTACTAAAACCACATGTGATGTGATTTTAATCAATCCGTTTCCCTTGCAGCGGGATTTTTGGATCAGTTTTCACCAAAAAAAAAAAAAAAATAGAAAATTCATCTCTAGCCCAAACATTTTTTTTAAGCTAAACACAAAAACAACAGACACAGAATCGCCCATAAATGGATCTAAAGAATTAGTTGGAGTGATGTCACCGGAGGAATATTCACACCTGTTGTTTACTCCTTCGTGCTCATGGACAATGTAAGACGAAAGGCCGATTAAGGTTAACTCCGTGAGGCTGAAATCCCAAAAAATAACAATACAATTGTGTTGTACCATAACTTTTAAATGCGACTTTTTTTTTAGTTTACTTTGATATACCTATGACCTGACTGTTGTAAATCAATTATTTAGATTTATTCTACAAACTCTTTTTTTACTCCATATTAGTATTTCCTGAACTTATTTACTGGGGACCCATATTTTAAAAGTCACCAACTTTCGCAGCCCAAGCCAATGGACATTATTTATAAACTCCTGGAAACATGATGCGAGACGTCCCACCTGAGGGTCGCGACCCAGTCTTTGAGAAACAATGCTCTATATTAAATGATTTTTATCTCATATTCTTTTCTGGTCAAATTTGTATATTTAATTGTATATCATTGGCTGCGTTCGGTGGACAACTTCTTTCCTCTTCTATTTCTGCCTCTTCTTCCCCAGTTTAAAACACTACAAATTTAAAAAAAAAAATCTTCTGGTCTAATGATGATTCTCAGACAACACCAACCCTGGTGGAGGGGTGGATCTTGTTCTTGCCTCAAAGCGAGAAAATCACCAGTTCACTAGTTCAGTCTCTGGTCCCTCTAATGAGGTCTGCACAGTCTACCAGGGTGTGTGTCCATAATCACACAGATTCTGTTAATTAGCCACTCTAAATTGAACATAAATAAGAATGCTGGTGTGAATGGTTGTCTCGACTTGTGGCGCTTTGACACATCACAAGACTGAACACTCTATCCAAGTATTCTTTACTCACTAAATTCAGGCTAACACTTGTAAAATTGATTCACTAGAGAAACTAGAGATGGCTCCATCCGATACACGTGATCGATAGCTGTCCGATATTAGTCAAAATTTGAGGATCGGATATTGAAAACAAAAAAACAAAAAAAAATTGTAGCCCGTCTCATCTGATACCTAAGCCCAAATTCTCAACCAAACTTTAAAGTCTGGAAGTAGCAGATACTCCAAGTTGCAGTACCAGTATCAAACATCCAAAAACATCGAGCCATCCCTGAGAGAAACCTCTGAAACCTCTGTTGAGGACAGATGTGAGTCAATTTCTCAGTGGGAACAAATGTCCATTCTTAACAGACTTCAGATTCTTTAACTAGTTTTTTTTGTTCAATTATATTAGGGGTGAAGCTAACGTGTAAGACAGTGAAACACATTCATGTGAAGTGCCTACAGCAAACATATGTCTCGTACTCTTTTTTTATGTCTATAACCGTACTGTTGTTTTCCGGGAAAAAACAACGTGAAAACTGGAAATGATTTGAAGGTAATTCTGTGCTGCACGGAGATTTCTGATAAGTCACAGTAATATTCCTAGAACTGAGGTATGTGTGGGGGGAGGAGGGGGTGTTTACAGATTTGTGGGAGGTTCACATCAAGAGTGTTTATTGTATTTATGGACGGACTATTAAGTGGAGTATTATTGAGTCTCCGTCAGTCATTTGTTGCGTCCCCTCAGTCACAGGTCACAGTATTGTAATGGAGGTGATAAATCCTACAGACGCCTCATAAACAACACATGCTCGGCACTGTTGTGAACAAAAGCAGACAACTCAGTCAAGCCAGGATTAAATGATCCCCCGTGAAAAGGCTGAGAGGAGGATTATGAGATTCAACCAACTCCTCTTGTGATGGATAAGGAAGATAACCCATAATACGTCCTGATAGGTGGGTACGTCTTTTATGTTCTCCGCACAGAAAGTGATTCAGACGACATCAAGATAGAAATGTGACTGAATTACACGGCGGACATCAGACCTGCTCTGAACTTCGTAAGATTTTCTTGTTTGCACTTACCTTTCTGTTCTTCGGTCCGCAGGTTTATCTGTGCTTTGAGGTTACTCATCTGCAACAAAGAGGCCAAAACAAACAGCTTAGGAATAGTTCAACACTTTCTTGAGCAACAAAGTAAAGAAAAAAAAACGATAGTAGGTCTAATTACACCTGCTATGCTTTGCATCTACAAAAATAAACCAAAACATTCATCTTCCGCAGCGTTGGTTCTAAAGCTGTACGTGTTAAAAGAGCTGCACAATTAGTTTTCTACTGTAGTGCTGCAAAAACGCCGCCGTACCGCGCACAAACACTCGACCCCTCGCATCGAGGGCAAAATGTTAAACGTTAATTACCGTCACATCCTTGAAAGTCTGAGGCTGCAGCTTTATTTTCATCGCTGTGACAAAGGCCAGAAAGTAAAAAGAAATGACGTGTACGATTTCATGGACGTTGAAATGTTTGACTTAAATCAATACTAAATTCATGGGTGGATTATGCAAAAGAGCGAATAAGGTTAAAGGTAAATAAGTTTTTGGATGTCACAAGCTGTTGGAATGATAACGCGGTCAGAGGCGATCGGGAATGAAGGGGGCAAGTAGCCCTTGACAAACCAGAATTGGTCCTTGACATTCTCAGGGTTAATGGGTTTAATTCCCCCTGTGAGCCTAGGCAAAACTTACAAAAGAACAAGAACAAAAAAAAACCCCAAGCACACACAAATACAAATACACACTCGTACCGAACAAAGTGAGCGGTATAACTGTGGACCCATGTTTTCAAAGTGTGTCGAGGGGAACCTTGGAACGCAATAGTGTCAGGACTCCATCGATGCTAGCTCGGGTCACTACATTTACATCAGTGAGTGGTTAACATGGACGAGCCTTCTATTAAGGATGGAGGAGACGGCACGTCTTAACGTATCATCACCAACTAGGTGTTGACTTTCATCACAAAAGAGTGGACTTGAAGTCAGGTGACCACTAATGTATAATCATAATATATTACATATATATTTATATATGCATATATATTTACATATGTATATGTATTTATATATGTATGTGTATATACATATATATAAACACACATATATACATATATACATATATAAACACACATATACATATATATATACATACACATATATGTATACATACATATATAAATATATATATGCACCTATACATATACACGCATATACATTTATATACATACAGTATATATACATACACACATATATATATATATACATACATATATAAATATATATGCACCTATACATATATTTTCCTCTGGTAGTGTCACGGGTACATTTGTATTCTTTGCAACAGACGACGGGCTCATTCTGACGGTGTTTACAATAGAGCTGTGCATTAAAATTGCAGTGGCGCAGTGGCGTGTTACAGTATTTGTTTGTCTCCTGCTGATTTTCTGCAGAGATGACAGTTCGTCAAACTACAGCAAACACAGTGTCTCAGGCGCAGCGGTCCCACCGAGCTGCAGTATGTGATGCTGCATTGTTAACACATCAAGCAAATACAAATGTGTTTTTATGAAAAGAAGAGGAAAAAAAATAAAATGAGTACAAAGAAGAGGGAGGCTGTTGTCTGTGCTCTCCGAGAAATGGAAATTTCTTTTGCTGAAATTCATAACTTCATATGCTGCTGAAGAAAAGAAGAACTTTTATTAAAGGAAAACTCAAAAGCCTACTACTAAAAAAAGAAAAAAAGAAGAAGAAAGGATGTCTACGTTTTAGAAACGATGTCTCGGAGACTGGTGGTGGCTGGAGTATAAAGAATGCACATCAGTACAAACACATTTTAGATGTTGTTGGGAGACTGCCCTGACAGCACGACTGAGAAGCTCTACGCCAGCACAGAGCTCTGCTGTTTGTGGAGCAGTACACCTCCAACAACGCCACAAACAAAACATTACAATTTTAAATATGAACAAATCATTTTAACCCTAATAAACCAATTCAAAATTCAAATTAATAAGAATATAAAATACATACATACATACACAGACTACTTTTTAGGTCTAAATGAAATGTCTCATGCTAATTTTAAACCTTGCGTGTTTTCATTGTTTTCAAAAAAATTCTATGAAAATGAATATCTTCTGTCGTGTATGTTCATATTAGTGATGACTCCGACCTCCCATGTAAAGACAGAGCACGTACGTAGCTATTAAACACCACCCAGTAGCTCAGCGTCAACTCGTAAATCACGTAGCTTTAGCTTTTCCCCAGACCGTTGTCATGCTATCAGGTTTACCCCATGAGATTATCTGCCATGAATCTGCCTCTTATCAGATTTCTCCGTCCACCAACAGGAAATTGTTTTTGTTGTTGTTGTTGTTGTTGTTTTTTTACAACATTACTCTGTGTTTAGGTGCAGTAGTCCTATTCCTATCTTCAAGTTTATTACACAAGGAATGATTTTGTTATCATATAATGAGCTTTACAGGAAGTATAAACAACAGGGGGCGCCCTGTTGAACATAACAAGGGAAGTCTATAAAAACATTATATAATAATATATAATAATAATAATAATATTATTGTTGTCATTATTATTGTTGTTATTATTATTATTAATATTTAATTATACTTAATTTATTATATATTTTAATTTATAT
>NC_024321.1:2183698-2185029 GCF_000523025.1 Cynoglossus semilaevis
TATATATATATATATATAGATGCAGAACATATGGAAGAGAAGCAGAAAAAGGGTTGTACACAGAGGAGTCTGGATGAGACCAGTGACACGGACGCTGAAATATTAAACTCCAAGAAAAGGAAAAATGTACAACAGAAGGTCAGAGCAGAAATTAAAAGGTCACCTCATCTAATGAGAATTAACATCCGAAAAGTCAGCGCACACGCACATATACACACGTACACATTTTTTGGGAGGAGGAACCCATCATTTCTGATCACATGTTTTTAGTTCATTGGAAAGGTGTGTGTCATACATTTGTTTCAAATAAATAAATAAATAACTTTGTCTTACTTTGAACAATTAACGATAAGAAAAATAAATGCAACAAAGCTGATCGTGGAGCTGCTTCTTTTCCAGCCAATCGGTTTCTGCCTCAGCTGCACTTGCTATTTTATTTCTATCTCTACATGCTCTGCACTAAAAAACATCTAAATGCAGCGGTTTAACAGAAGAAAAAAAAATAAGAAAAAAAGAATATGAATGATCACTGCTGCAGTGAATACGCACTGACTCGACACACCTGCCTTCTGAATTTGTAGGAGGCTGAACAGGAACCTAATTTCAGAGTTGGTTTTTCAGGTCAGGTTTGACCTTTTTTTTCATCATAGAAAAAAACAAAACAAAACACCAAAGACTTAATAGCTTCTAAAAACCTGGAAATATGTTTTAATATTATTTTTGTTTGTTTGTTTGTTTCTAGGCTGCACCATGCTGTTAGTAAAGTTCACATTCATTTTCTTAAATAAATGCTGGGGTTGGGCTGAATCCTATTGGAGAAGATTATAGGCCTGAGCATTCAGTGTGGTGAGTCATCTCGCCTGATGTCACAGTTCCAGTCATCATTTTGATAGAACATCCCTGGAGGAAGCCTTAAGATCAGCATTACTGTAGAGAGGAATCCCACTGTGGTCTAGACACTGAGTCTGCTGCACTACGTCATTTATATGGATCTGATGTACACGACTAACAGTTTTCTGTAAAAAAACAAAAAAATATATATACACTGTAGATGTTATTTTTGTACTAATTTAACCATTTAAATGCCAATGTCAAAGCAGAAAAAAAAGTAATCCATTGCTCTAATAAAAATAATAATAATAAAGAATAGCCTTGTCATTGTTCAGGCCATAAAAAGGCGTAACCAAAATTCCTCCTACAGTCCAAAAATAGTCATTATGAAATAATTAAACCTATTGTAGCATAAAAGGTCATGGGGAGGTTGCTCTCACTCTGACAGACCATTGAATTTGGCGGCAGCAGCAGCAGCAGCAGCAGCAGTCGGTGACTTC
>NC_024321.1:2185960-2224130 GCF_000523025.1 Cynoglossus semilaevis
ACGCCCCCCCCCCCCCCCGTCTGCTCCTCACACACTAATCGCACGGAAACTGTGAAGATGGCGGCAGGTCTCTGTCTGCCTGAATTGACTGATCCGTTTTCAAACTGTGCAGCAGCTCAGCCTATTAAGTGGGCCGCTCCAGCCAAACGACTTTAGCGTTTCCCAGGGAGCAACATTAGGCTCAGCAATTCCTGCCCGCTATTGTTTAGGGCCGCGCCGTGACAAAGTTAATTTCTTACCACACAAGCACAATACACAGATGCCAGCACGCACCAACAACAACAACAACGACAACAACGACGACGACGACCCAGGAGTGGAACCACAGTATCATCCAAACGGCTCAATTTTTTCCACTTTTTTTTTTTGCGTTTAGCGATACAACGCGAGGTGACCCCTGCCAAATGAGGTTCCTTCGCAGAGCCTGAGTAAATGGCTTTTTATGCTGAGCTACTGCTAAAGTAATAGAGCAATTTGATGTCAGCGCGCACACCACAATACAATTACTGCTTTTAATGGATTATGTTTCCAACATCGGAGAGCGGACGCTCGGAACGAAGCGCTTCTCGTTCAGACTTGAGAAGAGTCTTTATCTAAAGGATGTTTTCGCAAAGGGACGATACGTAGCACCTCACATGGAACACACACACACTGAAATAACTGAAAGCTTAAAATAGCTCCAACTTTTCCGAAATGTACCAAAAATATAGGTTCAATAAATTAGCCAACATATAACTGTAGACTTATATAATTTCAGAACTTACTGCAAAGCTAGCTCAAAGTTTACCAAGAAAACCTGGGCCACAAGGGGTTAAAGTCATATTGTCAAATTGCGTAAAATTTTGTTCGAAACTTAAGGTAATTCATTAATATAAAAAAATGCTATAGGATATTTTCCCAATAATACAGTTTTTTGTTAAAAAAATTGTTTCCGAGGACGTAGGGAAGAGAGTTAGCCCGTACGTAGAAACTTGATTCCGTAGTGTATCTTACACGTAGACTACGTCACTTACGTAAACTTAGAATTAACTTAACTTCTGTATTATTTTATTTTTTTTTGTATTTGTACTTTTCCATTTTTTTGCTTTTTTCGACTTGTATTCTTTCTTTAGCGGACACCACGTTCGTATATATCAACAATTTCCTGCTTTATTTTCACGGTCACCATGCGTTTCTTCTTCTCACCACCATCCTTACCACTCACTCTCTTAGGACTCATCACTATTATGAAGAATAACGCACAAATCACGTGCTCAGCTACCTAGCATTGCTGTCATAAACTGCAACAGCTCAACATCCCACTCAGCCTGGACACAGATGAGCTGAGGAGAAAACAGTGGTGAGAGCGATCAACATGGAGTAGAACTTCCAGGTTGGGTGCAAGAGAATCTGATGGAGCATTAACCATTGTCTAAGTGGAAGGGAAGGTCATGTGATCCATCATGTGATCCATCTGGTTCATTTTCAAGTGGTTGTCAAGGATCTGACAGAGTTCCTGGACATTTGGGACATAACCAGACTGAAGCTTGGACCAAATGGGAACATCTGAAGGACAATGATGAGGATAATTAGGATTACACCAGGAAGTTACACTCAGTGTAGTATTTTATGGGCTAAAGGCCGCAGTGTGAGAGGATTGGGCCAGCAGTGATCTCAGCAGACTCACCATTAAGAGTGACCTCAAAGGCTCCAGTGGACAGGAAGTGTGTCTCCAGCATGTTACCAAGGAAGAATGTGATGAGACAGGAAAAGATCTGAAGAAGAATAAGAAAAAAATAATGCTTGAGAGTTTGATGTGATTTCTTTGTTTTTAATATGATTTTTAAGGCCTTGAGAGTCTACAAAGATCTGACTCTGTAGACAGGAAAACACTTGTGTGATTTACTTCTTTACTTTTGCCTTAGAGTTTCCATAATGAACATGGTCACTGCAGCCCAGGATACATGAACAATACCCACTCCCAATCTGGTCAAATCACATCCTTCTTTACAGTCTATCCATCCATCCATCCATCCATTTTCAACCGCTTATCCGTTACCGGGTCGCGGGGGCAGCAGTCGCCACCCAAATCACATTGCACCGTACCAAACCTTCCTGCGGGTGGTGAGTCCACTGGAAGGTACCAACCGCCCTAACCGGGATTTGAACTTGCCCAGGAGGTGAACCCTGGGGTTCCACACCAATGACAGAGACATTGCCTCTGGGCCAAAGCGCCACACGTGTAGGCCTGTTGTCAAACAAAATATATACAGCAAATTTAACCGTTGAATATAATGCTTTAGCAGCCTGCTCAAATGCCACCTGTTAAACCGGAGTAGAGTTTCATGGGGGTTTTTTTTTCCACGTTTTTTTCACCTCCACTGCCCTTAGTCGGGGTTGAGCTGCCCTGTCTGTTAGTCTGGAAGCCCTATACGACTGCAGTGCACCAACCTGTGCTGCTGTGGCCTGTTTAGGCAGGATGATGGAGGCTGGGTCTGCCAGCCCAGATAAAGTTCTCTGTGTCCTCTCGGCAGCACGGCAGGTTTCATGTTTGCTGCAGGTGTAGAGAAAATGTTCCAAAAGTCGTTAAACATTAGAGCTGCTGGTGACATGGAGGCGGCACTGATGGGAAGGAGCAGATGATGGTGGGAAATGACTTGGACGGAGGGACAAGACGTGGCACAGGGGGGAAAAAGCCGAAAGTCAGATGAGGCTGGCCAACAAATGGGTCACAAACCGAGTTTCCAGAAAAGTTGGCATGGTTCCTAATTTGTATAAAAACATAACATCTGCAAACGGGTAACATTCGTAGCTTTTGCACCCAAACATCCAGTAAAGAATCCAAGTAAAGAACTTGGTCCTTTTGCAACCTCAGTATCTGAAACAATGTTCAGGGTGAGATGCCAAGATTTGAAGTCGATTCTTAAAAAGTCGATTCTGAAGAAAAAAAAAAAAGGTATGAACCAGCAGTTTCAGGATCAAGTAAATTAAGAAAGTCTTATTTGAGCCCACAGGGATTACCTCTTCGTCTGAGTCACAGTCTGAGTTCAGTCACTAAAGTTGCAAGACAGTTACATACAGAGGGGATAGTGATGGTACGTTCAAAGATGATTTTAAATAATATTTTCAAAGCATTTTTTTTTTTTGAATAACATGTCCTAAGCTTTTTGTTTTTTTTTTTTTGAATAACACGTCCTAAGCTTTTATCAAAAATTGAAAACCTCAAGAAAGCACTCGACCACAGATTCTCAAAGCAAATCCTGTGTTGCCGTTCCGGCTTTCTCTTCAGACAGGTTTGGTTTCACTTTGATACACAAAATACATGCTGCTTGTTATTCATGCCAAATGTTGAAAACCACTACTGCCTTTAGCAGGTTGTCAGACTGTCTTCAACATGTACTTAGTGTTTTTCCACGCTGTTGCAAATTATGTTGTAAAGAGAGGCAACTATTGTGTATCCAATTATCCCTCCTTGTATTCAATCTCCCAGCACCTGGAAACAGTACGGCTGCTGAATTTTTAGCCTAACAAGGTTTTCCCCCTGGTGACAGTTACGGAGCAGCAGCAGCAGCAGCAACAGCAGCAACAACAAGCGTCATTACTGTGTGGTTACCAAAGACTGGTTGCTTTCCTGTCATTTCCCTGCGATCGTTTTTGTCACGATGCTTGGTATACACGTGAAGGGTTATAATGATATTTGTTTTAAAACGTGTCTATTAGACTATTTAGATTTTCATGTTTCCAACAGAGGCTAACGTTTCAAAATAACCTATTATGGTCTTTTTTTTAGCTAACTGTTAGCCGTCCGTTAGCTTTTTCTTTATTTTGTTACCATTTAAGAATGCTTTTTTTTTTGGGTAAAAATAGTACCTATGTTTTAGTACACCTCACTAAAGGAGTATTTATATTGTCACCTGTGTATCGGTTCTGACTTTTAGCTTCAAGAAGAGTATCCGGACAGTTCGCAAGTACATTATTGGGCCACGTTCCGAGACAAACAACCACACTGGCATACACATTTGGTCAGTTTAGTATCAACCATTAAACTAATCCCCAATCTGCATGGTTTAGATGGTGGGAGGAAACCAGAGAGCCCGTAAAAACCTGTACACACACGGGAAGACGGTGTGGGACCACCAAGGCTCAAAACGATGATCTTCACGCTGTAAAGCAAGACCATTAAACACCATTCTGGCATATGTCCTGTTTTGAGAATTTTTTTTTTTAAATGTATTATATTAAACCCAATCCTCAATCTAGTTCCTGTGTTAATGGATGAACTTCTTTATACTCAGACTACCGTACAATCCCATTTTAAGCCAGGGTTAAACAGTGGCCAATAACACTTTTCGACAGAGAGACTGGACACCAGACCACCTGGTCCTGCCAGACTTTCAGCCTATTTTTATCTACTTACCAAGGACTATTATTTACACCACAACTGCTCAGTGGCTGGAGGCAGGTCCCAGAGGAAGGAGGAAGACCCCTGTGAAGAAAAAAAAAAAGAGAAAACTGTGTCACTGTGATAACCTACTGTCTTCTATTCATGACCGAGGAAGGTCACTGACCCCCAATGTAGATGTGACAAAACTATTTAGGTTACACTGTGTAAAAGTAAAGTAGTGTAATTTGTTGTGACTAATGGTGCTAGTGGAGGCTGGGTGGTTAAGGAAGCGGACTTGGGTCCGGAAGGTTTAAGGTTCGATCCCAGCTGGGTGGTTAAGGAAGCGGAGAGCATGGCATCGTCCCCACCCACTGCTCTCCTGCTCACTTTGGTGACGGGTGAAATACAGAGGTCACATTTCGTTGTTATGAAAAATACATATTAAAGTATTAAATGCCCAGTATTTGTAATGTGTGTGTTTAAATGGGTTAAAAAAAAAAATCACACAGTATTGATATCGATATCGGAAGAAATGGTGTCGAATCAAAAATTCTGGGGATATCAAAACCGAAACAGTTAGCAGGTGAAGACAGGTGTAAAATCCAACAGAAAGCTCATGATCTAACCGGTGATGTAGTCAGAGATAATAAAACTTAAAGCTCACAGTTTTGACAGGGACGTACGAGAGGAGAGAAAAAAAAGATCAGATTATGAACAGAAGTAAACACAGCAGGAAATGATGAATATCTCACAACTAGCTCTCTGCTATGTGATAGATTAAAAAAAAACATGAACACATTCCAGACACTTGAGAAAAGGGTGATATTATGTCTGAGAAATGCAGCTTCCCAAGCGTTTTGATAAACATTTGTCATGTACATAAAGCTCTTTTTCTTCGATAGCGGCAGGGTAGTTATGAAAACTCAGACCCAGCACTGTATAAAACAAACCGGCTGCTGCTTTTTATGTGACTGACATTCAATAATATCTAATCCGTCATTATGAAGGTGATAAAGAGACAGAAAGAATCACGTGATCGTTCATTTAAAAGCCACCGCTGCTTGTGTGCCGTGTGAAAATCCTCTCAGACATACCAACAGTCACTTGAGGGCAGTTGCACCGTTCTCGGGTTGCATTACTGGCCGCTGTCGCAGACAGAGTGGCTGTGAACAGGAGACCAAACTTATGACGGTAAATAAGCAGGAGTTTTAGAGGAAGTTATTGTTGAAATTGAATTTTTCCAAAAAGTATGTCAGAACTTTTTTTAAAGCTCTGGTTCCAGTCCTGTCCCAATGCAAGTCTGGACTGGAGAAAGGTCCGAGTGCAGTGTAAGGCAGGGGTTCCCAAAATGTTCCATATCAAAGTCCCTCAAATAGCATTAGCTTTTGGCTTTGACAAACCTACAGGAGAATGCAACAAAATCCGTAAAGAAACATAACGTTTTATGAATGCATTTCCTCACTTTTATTACGCTCCTTTGGCCTATTTCTTGTCGCTAATTATCTATAAGCTAGCCCGAGAAGCAGAGCAGCTTAATAACAGGCACGAACCACCGGGTCTACACTGATTATGATGTTGTCATGACAACAGTGCAGCTGTTAACCCGGGGTGCGTTCAGGTACCATCAGAAACTTACTGACGATCACAGATGTGTACGTGTTGTACGGTTCAGGATTGTTATTAAAAGTAGGGTGACGTATCATTTGAAATGGAGCCGTTTGGTCTCATATGACCTTATATGGAACAGCAGTCTTCTCTGGTCTACTTTTGTTGGGGGTAGAGGGGGGATTTTTTGGAAAAACACAAAAATGTGCACCCCCGCCCATGTCAGATATAGTTCGTTAAACACTAATACTGAAAAATAAGGATACTCTTGATCGTAAGCTGGAGCAATTGTAAGTGCTTCAATTTTAATAGAGTAGATCTTCAATAAAGTTCCTTCTTAAAAAAAAAAAAAGAAAAAAAAAACAAGAGGAGAAAAGTCCTGGTCTGAAAATACAATAATTGGCAATTACTATTTCAGAAAAAAAAAAACTGCTGCTGTCAAAAGAGAGAAGGAGAAGAAGAAGAAGAAAACTCCACAGACATTCTAACAAGGTGCTTATTGAACCAAAAACTGACTTCTTTTTAACTGGGTAATTTTCAGCTGTCATGCTGTCCACGAGCTATACAGTATAATCATGGAGAGATGTCACATATCACAACAAGCACAAACCAAAAATAAAATTCAAAGAACTTTTTTAAAAGGAGAAACAGCGTATCAGGAGGACTCCCACACTAACTGATGCTGTTTGGTGAATTAGTTTTTATGAAACGATTTTACGAGGCGTATTAGTACATTTTTGCCAGTTTTAGTTGATGTTTATTTAGCCAATTATACTTTCACAGCTGTTATTTTCTCTGCAGCTTCACAGAGGAAAAAAAAACCAGAGCTTAGTACTGAGCCTGGGAAACAGGTGGAGCTAAGTGGTGCTAATTCATTGAGTCTGTTCCCTCAGTGTATTTGTGTGTGTGAGTGAGTGTGTGTGGAGACGAGGACAACACATCAATAAAGACAGACTGAGAGAGGCTGACCTTTTCTCTGATGGAGCTCAAAGTAGTTCTAATAATATCTGAGTCTGGAGAAGCCTAAAAATATGAAGAGTCTTCCTTAGAAGTCCCGGTGAATTTGTTAACCCGGGGCTGCATCTAAGAGATGTTTTGTTGTTATTATGAGTTGCCAACATGAGCAAAAGACACAGTTGTCTAAAATTAACCAAAGAAACGCTGTCAAACTGTCCAAATGTATTGATGTGAATGAGCTTCTGATTCTCTTCGTTCTCTACATTTGTTTTAAACACTCGACAAAGAAGGCAGTTGCCAGAAGTGTGATCGAGTTACTGACTGGACTATATTAAATGTAGTTCATCAAATGTTGAACACGTGTGTAGGATCTTTCAGTCTATGACAGTGCACTAAGAAATTCATGACTATATATATATATATGACTATATATATTTTGGTTTAATATTTTTGAAATATCGTAATGCCGCATGGAAAACAACTCACGCTGAACCTAAACAATGTTTTTAACCCCAGCTTCTCTATCGCCTATCTGACCTCTCTTAGGTATCAGATCGGACGGGCGATAGTTGTACCACTATTGGACCGATACCAATCCTGAGTATCAGAGTGAGCTAGCCCAAGGATACCAATCCTGAGTATCAGATTGAGCTAGCCCAAAAATATTGCAGAACTGACACCATTTTGAAAGGAGGAATGATCCAAAATGTTACTAACGTCTAGGTCTGATCTGCAACTAGAGGAACGTTGAGTTGAGGTTATTGCTGTCAAGGGAGGGTCAAGCAGTTATTAAATCCAAAGGTTTACATACATGAAGCTTTCAATAAAAAAAAACATAGTTGTTTGAGAAATAATAGTTTAAGCCGTCTGTGTTTGTCTATCGTCGCGTCACAGATACAGATCAGAACATATTTTGTGACCAATGTACACAGAAATCCAGGTGATTGCAAGGCGGTTCATTTCATTTCTTGCAGCTGTATATGTAGTAACACAAGACTGATTTTCCTGAGAGAATTCATAAAATCTGTTAACGTCTCTCTTACCTAAGGACAAATATGTGTTCTAATTCTGGAATAAATTAGCGTGATCTTCCTACAGAACCTAAAGGATTACAAGAGCTTAAAGGTTTGTAAAGTTTAATTTCCATAACGGAAAAACACACTGGCATGTTTTACATGTTTAATAGTGGGACAAAATCGTGTTAATTGAATTATTTAATAACCATAAAATACAAAATAATTTTCATTTGCAACTGATGAAACCTACAATTTTAAAATTGACAAGAATTTTTTTTATCTGTGCGTAAAAAAACGGTCCACAAAAATTGACAAGAATTTTTTTTATCTGTTGCGTAAAAAACGTCTGATCCGCAGGAAAACGATCCTCTCCGTTACATAGCGGCAGTCACACGGGGTTGACGACAGATCAAATTGCTGCTCTCGGTAATAGCTACTGAGAGGTTGACCAAAAAAACCTCTGCCAACTATGTCCTACTGTGCGTGTGCCTGTATCTGTGTGTACGCGATGCTCTACTTAGAACGGAATAACGGAAGTTTGAACAAATATTACATAAAAAAAACTAGCACCTTCAAAGATCAACTCGATCAATTCGACGATGTTATATCCCATGTATGTCCCATAAAACGGTCCACAGGACAGGTCTAATGTCCACATGTGGTTTGGGTTTTTGCTAAGATGTTTAATGCTTCTGTGTCTGCACACCTCATTACTGCATCTGAAATAGGCCATATTCTATTTTTTTTAACTGTGTCTGTAACCTTGACATATATTTAAAATCACATTTGTCCTGACATTTCTATTTTTTAAACAAACTTGCTTCACTCCTTAAAGGTTGTCAATATGGTTCAATATGTAGCCTTTGACTCAATGGTTTAAAACCATTAACTCACCCCAGCCCCTCACAGCTATTCAATGACTGACCACTTCTGGTCAGACAATAGAAAACGGTCCTGTTCCCATGAGAATCAATACCACAACCTTGTCCAATCAGACAACAGGTCATTCGGATTAGACCCTTGGCCTCCCCACAAACCAATATAATGCATTTAAGCTCGTGCTTGAACCATACTCAGAAGTTCAAAGGATAGTCCTGGTGAGTAAATCAAAGTGTTCCTCAAATTTCATCCCACAAATGTCATACTGTACGATCTGGCCAGCACTAAAAGCCTGCAGTTCAGGACACATGATTTCTTGCAAGGGATAGGGAGAACAAACAGTGCTGCCAGCAACTCACAAACTCACAGTCAATGCAGTTTTGAAATCGAAAGCAATTATGTTCTCTCTCCTCTGATCCACAAGGACAACGTTTTCTGACTGAATTGAAAAACCTTTCAACTACACAGGCGAAAAGCATTCTGAAGAAATACATCAGTTGGTAATAGGGACGCAAGTACCCGAAGGTTTAGACATCCTTCATAAATTGGAGCCACAATCTCAAATATTAGATCTTATTTGCCATTTACAGTACCTATTGATGTTTGCCATGTACAACCGACGCTCCATTCTCTTCACCTTGGCCTTCTAGTACGTTATCCTATCTGTCTGTCTGCTAATCCAAAATAGTGAAAACATCGGACTTCTAGTACGTTATCCTATCTGTCTGTGTGTGTGTGGGCTGGGCTAATCCAAAATAGTGAAAACATCGGGGTGTTCTGAAGACAGACTGTTACCTGTGAAACGGTTTGCTCTGGAAACACCCGGTACTTTTCTCCTGATAAAATAAACACAATATATACCTTACTCGACCAATCAGAATATTGGTCGACCAATCAATCTATCGACCTAACGACTTACAGCCCCAGTGCCGTGGCTCAAAAAGTTTTGAAAACACTGCTGTAGAAAACATGTCAAATCTTAGCAAATCTCCAAAGTTCTATCATGTCATGGACAAATTCTTCTTCCTCAAAGATCTTACAATCGTTCACTCCTCTGAATGTGAAACCCACTAGACCCACTATCATGGCTGAATGATCAGTGCGAGTCCCATGACCTCTTGAAATTTCAGAGAAGTTCTTTACCGCTACAAGGGCCTCTCTTTCCAGCTAGAACCTAACTGTTTGTTTTACTAGGCTATTTTTCTCTGCAGGATTCGTGGCATGGCTACCACATAACTAATGTGCAGCTGAAGTAGCATTGTAGTGGACTAATTATCGTGCTTCACACTGACAGGTTCTCACTTGGCACAATTATGAACAAGAGTGACAACTCATAATGAGTCCTGCTCCCAACAGGTGCAGCAGCGAGCAGTGTTGACTCTGGCTCTTCCTCTAAATGAGCTGAAATGTGTGTTTTGGACCAAAGCTGGATGACATTAGGCACAGAGTCATTAACTGAAGAGGAGGCATCAAGATGGGAGTACCTTGTGCAAGACAGTGTGTGGTACAGTCCATCGTGGTCTGAGAAATTAAAAAAAGACAAACATAATAAGAGTAAAAAAAAAACAACATACAATTAGATGTCACATAAGGCAGTAGGTAAAATCTTTTAGGGAAGAGCCAAAAAAAGCAAAAGAAAAAAAAGATTTGGAAAAAGCTCTCCAATGGATCCTGCACTTTTCTGACTCTGGACTTTATCCAAAAGGTCTCAAATGCAACAAAAGTGAATGGAAAAATAAGAGATACGTGTCTTTTCCAATCAAAAGGTTCACTCAAATGCTTTGGGAAAAAAAAAACAGCGGGCCAAGTAATCACAAGATATACCACAAGATATACCTTACTCGACCAATCAGGAGTGTTTTGGTGGGGCAAATGCAGATAACCTCCTCTGGACAAGAGGAAGGCAGGATATGTTTGATAAGATATGGGAACTATTGAATATGTTTGTCAAAAGTATTGATCTAACAATGTTGAATAAGATGTCAGTCTCAACCGATGACTAACAGATTTACTTTAATAGTCAGTAAATTTAAATTTGTGCCCAAACATGACTAAAATGAAATCACGTAGTCAAATAAATAATCAATAAGACACACAGAAGACACTGAAAGTCAGTCCTGAAGCAGCTGAAGGCTATTCATTAAAATGATAAATGTTACTCACTGCTGAAAAAGGTTCATTTTTACCGAAACATCTCAAGTTCATTCCATCACCAGGGTGATATAAAAACAATGGCGTTGGGTTTTATATAGGATAACCCCTGCTTTGAGGGTTAGAATTTCAAGATGCAGTACATTTTGTTGGCATGTCCTGTAGTTTCAGACACAACCATGTCAGCAAAGTTCAGTATATCCATATGAGCAAGTTGTCAGCTGTGTGTTGGGTCTAGTTGACATGCAGTCCCCGTCTCTGGAACGTAGCTGTTTTTGGATGCAGACAATTAGGGAAGACACTGCTGCTGTTATGTGCTGCTGAATCTAAAGACAGATTCTGGTAACAACAGCCTAAGAGGCAGAAAGTACCTGAGCCCGAGGGAAAACAAAGATTCTATATCCTGCAGAGTCTGTATCCTGCATGTAGAACACTTAAAGGGGACGTCTGACGCCTGTTTTACAAAAGGGACGTTTCCCTGCATGTAGAACACTTAAAGGGGACGTTTGACGCCTGTTTTACAAAAGGGATGTTTCCTCTTCTTCTTCAAACCACTTCACATCTTTGGCTGAAGACTAAAAACATGATCACAGTTTGTTCAGACACTGTGGGGAAAGTCAAAGGACTTGCTATACCATGGCGGACACATAGGAGGCCATTAAAAAGTACCACTGTTAGCACGGGGTTTCGCTTTGATTTAAGATCAATGAGCACCACAGTTCGAATCTTGGCACGATTCACGAATCGCCTTTAATTAATCTATGGGTCTCCAGCTTCAACCTATAAAGGCACCACAACATCAGTGGAGAGATTTGAAATCAGAGCGCAGTACTAGATAAAGACAGCAGACAGCACTCCTACCAGGCGAACCCACGTGGGCAAAACAACCCTCCATCAACATCAACGCCAATATTAACAATATTAAAAAAATATAAACTTCTCCAAGAAAAATAAAGTTTTGGCAAGTCTAGAAAAAAAAAATCCACATACTTTCTGGTACCAACCCAAATTTATCTTGTACTTGTGCTTTCCCAAAAGTTTATTGAAAGTGTACTCCAAACCCGGCCCGTGACACCTAGTATCGGGCATATCCAGGTCAATAGTCTTACCGAGAAAAATAACCCAACAGGAATGCCAGAAAAAATGTTTTGTCTACTTCCTATCTTTCACCAATCTGACACTGTTTTCCCCTTCCATATGGTTACATTTGGCTTTTAAACATAACATAATGTGCCTGAATTGTTGCATCAACCCCAGAAATATTGTCTTTTGTTTTGTTTTTTTCTATTCTATGCAATAATATTGTTTTTTGTTTGTTTTTTTTTTCTATTCTATGCAACTCAACAGTTGGACTCAACACCACTGGCCTTGAGCAGAAAGGAGAGAAGTGTGTGCTATGGAAAGGAAACTGGTAAACTGAGATCCTTCTGACTCCACGCCCTAAAGTCTTCATTCGGAGACAACGTTCTCCAGAGCCAGAAAAAAATCAGACATCGTTAGAGCATCTGTCTTTGGTTAGGGTTAAACTCCCCAAACACCTGTAAAATGCCTTTTAATTGTTCTCGCATGGGGATGATAAACAACACGCTCTGCTGCAAAACAAATACCTCATCGCAGTTTGTAAACTCTATCCGTTTTCTCCCACTTTACACATTCTTATAAGATGGGTGTTTTAAAAAAAACGACATGCATGCATTTCTAATCCAGCCTCTGATTAACTGACTGCGACCCAAATGTTCCTACACTCATCTTAAAAACACCTGCTCATGGGAGGAATTTTCCCAAACAAATCTGATTTGTTTGTCTTCATTTAGACTGCTGCAGCACTGCTGATGATTATAATTAGAAAAGGTTAAGTGGGATTTCAAATGTTGGTTTTTTTTTTCTTCTTTTGCCACTGATGTTATTAAAAGTGCCAATGATCGGAACTCACAACAGAGATTAATAAACAGATTTAACTGCGACGATCTCGGATCTGTAAGACAGAGACAATTTAATCATAACTATTATCCATAGTTACAATTTCAAATTCCAAATTGATTGACTCGGGACTAAATTACTTTTTCATATGTGAAATGTTTGCTAGTAAACTAATATAGTACATTTTATTGTTATAAAACAATAACAAACTACAGTTGTACTATTATAATTTTTAAACAACAAACAGAAATGCATACTGGAGGTATAGAGGTATAATTATAATCATAACTGTTAAAGTTTACAATAATAATCTTTTCTTATTATTATGTTTGCTGTTTGCTTTTTTTTTTTCTTTTCTTTTTTGTGTGAAATCTTTTGTAACCCAAGAATCCAAATAAGGCCCCTTAAATGGCTGCAGGGCGACTGTGTTTTTCTTCTCACTAATACGAGTGACTCAAGTGTACCACATTAGTGGGTGACTCAGAGTAACTGGTTCATACAATGAACCAGTTTACCAGCACCAAAATTAACTACTTGGACTGGCTACTGCTCCTCCACAACTCTGAACAGGATCAAATGGTAAAAGAGGAATAGAATGAATAAATGAAAAGCCCAAATCATGTCAGTGTTTACTATAATTATGGAATTCTAAAGGACATATTTCCAAAAACATACAACAACACTTTTTGATTATATACACAAAAACAGTGTATATAAATCTTTTACACTAACCACGCCCATAATGTGATGACCCAGTCCATATCCATAACTACACTGTACCCACTTGTGTGGACTGGATGTTGAAGAAATGTGTTCTTCAACATCCAGTGCACACAAGCAAAGAAAACGTTAACAGTAATGAGGATCGATGTGGGTGTTAACAGTATTGGCTGTCCGGCCCAAGAACTGCCCTAAGCACCATCTTTATTAGTGCAGAGAAAAGAGAGTCGGTCGCTCCATCCCCAGCTCGAAAAAGAAGGCCATTGATCAGAAGGTCAGGCCAGACTGAGTCCAGCCATTTAACCGTCTGTGTCAATCCTGAGTCTCACTGCTACTGTCTCTAAGGTGAGGTAGGGTCATCATGACATGGGGCAGTTCATTCAGGGTCAGAGGTAAGAACTCAGACACAACAGTGCTTACAAGAATAAAAACGCAAGCAACTGCATATCCAAAATCCTGCACTGTCCACAGACTAGGACAAGGTAAAAGACCTGTCCAGAGACTAGGACAAGGTGATAGACCTGTCCACAGACTAGGACAAAGTGATAGACCTGTACAGAGACTAGGAGACAAGGTGACAGACCTGTACAGAGACTAGGACAAGGTAAAAGACTTGTCCAGAGACTAGTACAAAGATTTCTACATATTATATTTTTGAAAATCAAATTGCTAGTTTTATCAAATTAATCTTTTTTTTTTTAGATTGTATTAGTATATTCTGGATGATGTAAAACTGTTTCTGGTTTGTTTTAAATTCTGGGCTAATTTTTCTTGATCCATATTATCTTGGAGTTCACCTCATACAGGTTCTCATTTGTGCAATAAGCAGCAGTTCAGCCCCCCCTAATGTCAAGTTAAACATCTTCAACCAAACTCCAAAAAAAAAAAAAAAAAAATTTAAATAAAATGTCCCAAAGTTAACAAAGGTCCAAATACAAAATTAGTGTTTTTGGAGTGTTTTTCCAAGTGCAGTGGGTAACACGAAATAACAAGAAGGGCTTTGAACTGCCACCATACGCAAAGTGCTTTTTGACAAACAAAAGCATCTCTGCTTTGTGGACAGACGGACCATTTCTCTTGTCATCTACCACATGCCCTGTCAAACTAAACAAATGCTTCCACGACTTGAAATACAACTCCAATAACTATGTCTGGAATGATAAAACAAAAAAAAAAAGTCATCTCAGTTCAGCTGGACGTTCAGATGTTAACGGTGTTTTAAGTGGGAGGTTACGTTTGTTCTTTCCAAAGACTTTGTAGTGGCTCCCACACAGTTAACCTTCCTTGTTATATATACATATATAACAAGCGTGTAGCTTTCTTGGCTCACTGTTAAGTACTTTAAGACTAATGAAATTAGTTAGCTCCAGCTTTTAAGTGTGGTCTCTTCTTCTACAAATAAACATGTAAAAAAAAATGCGCTCACATAAAAATGATTCATGGCGCAAATAATTTTCACTTGGAAACACGTTCAATAAAAGGGAACTGTTGGTTTAGTGTGCAGCTCTGATTCAAGCTCTTGCTCTTGGGGAATAAAAGCAGTCAAATCCTTTTACACATTAATCCAGATGTCTGGCTTGCTTCAGACGCACAGAACTCTGTCAAAATTGTGTCCTGGATTTCTGTGCTGGAGTCACTTCAAATGACTTGGCAGGTAATCAGCTGCTATCTTTCATCACACACAGAAAAAAACCCCTTGGTGACAGAGGCCAAGCCTGCCTTTTCAAAATCTACCACAGAAAGATTTCATTTCAGTCAGTCATCCAGTTCAAGCTTTTGTTTCAGGGATTAAAGAGCAGACCAGGGGGAAAAAACGGGGGTAAAAATCAACTGGCGGGCAGCAAAATTCTTTCTCCAAGAACAAAAGGTTAAAGTAAATTTCTTATCTGAATTCTCGAAATTAAAAACATGTTCAGGATACGTCAAGAAAGGTAAAATAGGCTTAATATCAAAAAGAAAAAGAAAATTGGAAGAAATTCAGAAATGATGGTTGATGGTAAAGTATGTGGAGATGTCGATATCACTTTATTTGCTTCTATCAAAGCTGGTCAGGCAAACCGCAGCTTCAGGATGAAAACTAGGATTATAATGAATCAATACCAGATTGAAAGTATATATTGCTCATCCAGGGATGTCCTTATCGGAAATCTGACAGCATTGTTGCTGTAAACAACGGCAGTGCTTTAGCCTTAGCTCTCAGATCGGACAGACTTCAATTGTTTTTCCCAATATCCGAGTTTGGAATTTGGACCAATATCGGACCGATCCCAAGTATCGGATCGAGCCATCCCTACCCATCACTCTAATCCCCTATTTACATATTTTTGGACCTGCATGCGGCTCTTTGCCCTGTTTCATGCAGCTCTTACGTTTATGTCAAGGTTTGTATTTTTTTTATAGTACGTGAATCTCATGCACATGGCCGCTGACGCCGATGACCTGGAGGGAAAAACCACAGAATAGCGTAGGCTAACCAAACTTGCTCTCAAAATGGCGGAGAAAAATGGACAGCAAAAGGAAAATATGAAGTTGAAGACAGGAGAGTTTACTTTTTTAAGGGATGAGCCCATGTATATCATGTGGCTCTTTGCAGTAAAAATTGTGGCCTCTGACTGGTTGGCCACCCCTGAACTAATGAACCTGATTTAAGCAACAAAGTCAGGTTTTGTTTAGCTTAGCCTTACTTTAGGTTTAAGTTGTTATGTTATACGAAATATTAAGGCATTATATAAATTTAAAAAAAATCAATGTCAGTGCTGCTTTTATGCTTTCTGGACCATGACATTGATTTCCTCCACACCTTTGGAGGAACTTCACAACTTCCATTGAGATCTCAGAAGATTTAGTCTCTGAGCTGGAATAACCCATGTGAGGGGCTGCTGGGAGTGATAAAGGACATTGTAGTGATGTGGTAAGGCCAATCTCAACACTGATCCATCTGCCTGAGGGAGAGAGAAAAAAAAAACAGCCTGTGTATAGAGAGAGAGTGTTTAGTATTAAATGGAAAACGTTATCAGGCACTGAACTATGCCCTGGAAGTAAAACCAATGTATTGCTCTCGTGGATATCCTAAGTGTTAGCTGCAAGGTCACCTAGTATTTCTTATTCATCGTCTGTATTACATACATGGGCCTGCAGTATATCCCCAGTGGAAAATGGAGTATAAGTGAGTGCTCTATTTTTAAGTCTTAATTGGTAGTCAGGAGCATATGTTCCCATACTGTCACTTAGGATTAGGTTTTATTTTCGTACTGGGAAGGTAAGGAATTTTAAAACACTTCGAATATAGGTATTTTAAAGGCCATTTAAGTCGGACTCAACAGAAGGTAACAATATTCCCGAGAGAGAGATGAGTAAGATTAATTCATTACAATGATGACTACATGCTGATGTACGTTTAAAAAAAGGGTTTTTTGAAGGAAGCAAGGGAAAAAAAGTTCAACACTTCAGTATTTCTAAGACAAATAGCTTAAATTTAAGAGTACTAAGAAAGTTAGGAAGGTCTATATGTTTTACCAAAATCCAAAAAAACAACAAAACAGTTTGGACATTTGACCAACTTGCTTTGGAAATGTCGTCATATAAATGAGGTTTAATGCCACATTAACACGTGTCCAAGAGGCCAAATGGCCCAGGCCTTAGACAATGGAGTTAGTAATTTAGAAAATATTTTAACAAAATTAAAATATTACATGAAATCAAGGCAATCCCAGACAATCTGCTGTGTTATTCTGTCATACAGAAAGTGAAAGCAGCGGGAAATTTGTGCGTCTGAAAAAGATTCCACTTAGTGTAGAAAACAACTGTGACACACTGCAGGCTGCAAAACTGCATTTAAACAGCTCTGCTACACTGATTACAAACCCACTTTGCTAGGTTAAAAACCTAGCAAAGTGGGTATGTACAAAGAACCTGGAACAATGACACTACAAACTGTTAGAGTGAGTAAAGAGAGTTAAACCTTTGTATTTAACACAATTATATACGTGTAAAATTTCCTGCAGATAAATGGCTCTCTTCAGGGCCTTTTAAATTCTATTGCAATTGGTGCGCACAAGGATGAAAACCAGTTTTCCACTACATATACATAAACAAACACAACAAGATTTCTCCTTTGCATTTAACCCATCAACCCATTCCTGACAAGCATTCATTAGTTTTCAGAAAAAGAATGATCTTTGGTCAACAAACCACAGCTGGCCAAGGAACTGTATGAAGTGGGGAAAAACTGGTTATTGAATGTTAAAAAGCCTCTGGGGACTGAAGACTGGCACCGAATTTTGGCTTTAAATCACAAAACATGTAGAGAAGTTTAAAAATATCCACACTTTCCTACAGTACATTTGAGTTAATTTAACCCTACTTAAACCTCAACGTGAATTTATTTAAATTTCTTGCGAAGACCTCGTCCATAAACGGAGACAACTAATAAGTGGCATGTTTTTTTTTTTGTTTTGTTTTTTTCACATGTCAGAGAACTTATTTGCAAAATCTTTATGACACTTTCGCAACTGTGGACCAAGCATGAACCAATTAGTTCCTGGTGGGTGTCTGCTACATATTTCATAATTAATTCACATTTTGCCTGGGCTATTTTTGACATTTTTAAAACGATACACACGCTGCCAAGTTTATTGATTCGCTCTAATGGCAGCCTCTCACCACCAGCCTTCATTTTATCCTGCTAATGAATTTCTTTTTAGGTCAATAAAGAACCCCATAATGAAAAGTGTCACCTTCACTTACCACAAGTGAGACGAAAAAAAATTTCAGGTCCAGAGGTGGGAAACTCTTCTCCACATGGTGTCTTCCATCGAGCCGAGCTTAGTCATTCTGGCCTGAGGCAGGAGCAGAGTGTAGGCAGACAGATTTAGTGAATGAAATCATAACAGTGTCAGAGCAATTTTACTGCAGCTGCAAAACTAAGAGGATGAGTTTATGTTCATAACAAACATAATTTGAGCACACAGTATACAACGCAATCAACCGGCCACAGACCGCAGTGAGAGGACAGCACCAGTGATTTCAACTCATTTGAACTGAAATTAAGTTCTTATTATGAGCGTGAAATTAGCTTTTTTTTTTTTACACAAAATATGAATTACTTAAAATATTATACACTTTTCTTTCATTTCCTTATTAGACTGAACACATTTTGTAATTGCTTGACTATGACAATTAGATAAGAAGTGCTTGAAAATAGTTTGCGATTTTATAGAACATCTTTGGTCATGGTGATCACCGAAAGCATTTAACCAGGTAAACAAGTAAAGACCATGTAACGAGACCAGGTAAACAAGTAAAGACCATGTAAAGAGATTAAATACAATTAAACTTAAAAAAATGTGTTTAACACATAATGTATAGCACATAAGAGGTAAAAGAGCTCATTTCCCACTATAATATTTCAGAGTTATATAATCGTGGCTATGCACAACACTACTCCATGTTGGTTTGGGCCCAGTTTTCAGAGAGTTTGTTGTGTTTGTTATTAGAACAATGGATATAATCCCCCAAGGTTCATTTTCTTTCAATACTCAATTACTGCAGCTACCGTAATTTACCAAACGGATTCAATCAATTGAAACAGCCACTGTCCCACGATACATCGCTAATGATGAGACGCGAACAATTCAGCGCAGCCATGACTTCAGTAGGGGCTGTGTTACGTACATCTAAAGATGCAACAATAGACTTTTGGTCTTGTTACACTGTGGAAAAGCTGTAGCTCTGCTATACATATTTGTCTCTGTCCTGTGTCTTCAATAAGTCAAGCGCAAAAAAAAAATCCATCACACAAGCAAGTGGATCAGGTATCGGTGGCATGGGTGCAGTTCCTATTTGTGCAAAGCAAGGTCAGTGAACCGCATGGAAGGCGGATCAATCAGTCAGATTAATGAAGCACAACCTGCTGACATGACGAATATTGACACCCCTATTACATCTTGGTCATGGAGTCCACAACACAGCTTAAATAAATCGGAGCTGAGAGGAAGGAATGCAGGTAAATCTTGGGACCTAATCTTTCTTAGGATTAAAAAGGAGATTTACTGTAAATAATACGAAGATGACAACACCCTCCATAGAGTTACTAAGGGGAATACCTCGAATAAAACCATGTACAACCTTTTAGGCCAACATTTAGAGTAGTCAGTACTGAGTGAGTACGTACAGCAGTTGTATTGATAGTAACTACACAGTAGTGGCTGGATATTGGTATTAGAAGTGTCCCTACCCAATTCTACGCCCCTGGTCAGTACAATGGGCAAGGTACTAAACTAGCAGAATAGTTATCTGGCCCAAAAATTGGCACGTTGGTACAGTGTACACTGTAAGTCAAAAAGTATCGTAGTAGGAAGTATCCTTAGCTTGCAGCCATCTTTGCAGAGATTTTGGTTGTGTTCCTGACATAAGGAACATAGACTCTGCGAGAACAAAGGCATTTTCTATCTTTGATTAAGAGACGGACTAACCTTTACTATCAGAGCCGCCTTTCTTAGCAATGTGTGGAGTTAACAATAGGGATTATACCTATGAAGCCATGCTTTGGCTCATTATTTGGGCTTAAGTTTACAGACCTCAATGACTCTTAAGATATCACCAGCATTAGGTTTCAATTACCGGCTTGTAAATTCTTCAAATCTCCAAAGAAATGCATCTAATCTTAGGTTTTGAGGAAATGAATGTTTTTGCAGGCTTTGTCTTACAGTAATGAAGCTTTATATTTGGAAGGCAAAATCTCTGATTTCATGTCTTCATTTTAGGATTCAATCAATATTATTCATCACAACCAACAGAGCTCACAGAACTCTCTGAATATGCAAAGCAAAGCTCACTCTTACAGTTTTGGCAGCAGAGAGCAATACTTTCGTATTGGAAATATATATATATTTTTTTTGTATTTTAATTCATGAATTTGTTCATCTCAAGACCATGATGCAATTATTTAGCTTTGGTCCAAGTGTTTTTTTTTAAACATTTATTTAGCTTTGGTCCAAGTGTTTTTTCTCTGAGCTTTTTAAACACTGTGTGGAATGGAAAGTGCAACCAAGGGACCAGCACCTGAAAATAAACAAAGTTTTATTTCTCAAACAAAGAAAAATCAAGTAATTTACAACCTTTTACCTAATTTACAGTACATCTTTCTCTGTTGCTTTACATTGGCTAACTTAAGATGCCTTTAGTTATTTTGCCTTGTTAAAGGATAATTTGCTGTGATTCAAATGTTCAGCTGATCATGCAAACTATTCCATGTGTTTTTCTGAAAGTATTATAATATTATTGGCCTACTACTTACCATTTTTCACAGATTTTTACCTATGCATATGCTGCTTTTCACATAAATCACCACCACCGTTCCAGTTAGTTTTGTTGCTTCTTATTATACCTCATCGGTCAGTGTGCTTCACTGTGAGATCACTCACACACAGCCGCGCTCGCCCACACAAACACACACTAATTAGCTGGGAACTAGCCAGCTGAAGCAGCAGCACATTCCCATGCAGAGAATTTGCAAAACCAAATGAAATTTCTTCCAAATGTGAATTCCATTACTGCTGTGTGGGACCATGAGCAACTTAGTAGCTGAGTAAAGACAATACAGCAACATCAATAAGCCTGCATGTGCTTTGAAACTGTAGCAACGAAAAAAAGTTCCATGCTAGCAATATAAGCATCAATAAGCCTGCATGTGCTTTGAAATAGTAGCAACGAAAAAAGGTCCAAGCTAGCAATATAGCATTCAGCATTCAGCCAGGGAGCATCCAACATTAAGTAATTTTAACAGTGACCAGAATGATAATTTTGTGATGTGTAATTATAATACTGTAATTATGAGCTGATAAATATCAGTTTATCTGATATGCATCATGACAATAGTCTAAAAATATTATTTGAATTAGTTATTACCCATCAGTTTAAATCATTTAATTTATTTTAATGCTGAAGTTTATACACATCCAAATGTTTCGTTGGTTTATATTCACACTTTTCCATATTTGTGTTGATGGCATCAGTGGAGTATTGTAATATTATTTGGAGGAAAAACACACACACATTAAAATAACAATCCAGGGTCTTTGCCTGGTCCCAAATTAATTTCTGAATGTATCCAACCCTGCTGTGTCTAATAAACTAGTCATTCATAAGGACAAGGCTGTCAGAAATTGATTATAGGAGTTGTTCTGAGGTCTACCTATTATATAAGGTTTAGTGTAAAATAAAATATATATTGATAAACAGAAATTCTGCAAATATGACAAGCCTGGGTGAAGGTTACACCTGAATTAAATATTAAACAAAAACATTTATTTCAACGTAGTGTTTGTAATTGCATTGAAATAAGCCTCTCCATAACAAAGCATGTAGAAAATTGTTTGTATATCAGGATGTAATGAATGCTAACAATGAAAAGTCTTGCAATCTGGTCAAATAATCAGTAATCCACGTACAAGTGTAGCTAGGGCTAATCTGTTTTAATCTTCCGTTACAAAAACTACGACCAAGCCTCCCATGGTCTTAAACATTAAAACATTACATGAAGGTCTATTTTTGTAAATTTCAACCATACACTAATGAATGTCCTGTGTTTCTTAATGGAAAAGTGAATTTTCAAGACAAGAAATCATTTTGAACAACAAGTTCGAAGGAGAATAAACTGTCAGTAAGCTTTCAAATAAGGCAGACGGCAGTCACATTGTTGTCGTTAACTACGAACACTTCGGCAACTGCCGGTTCGCTTAACTTCACATTTTGTGAATAAAACCAAAAGGGAGTTAATTTTTCAAAACGCTGACACTTCAATTACTCTGTTAACTGTACTATTATAATAAAATTCGATATATGTCCCGACTTTCATCCCCTTGTAAACTTCCTTTAGCTCTGACGCTGATGTAAATGCTAAACCCAAGCTAAACCCATGAAAAGCGGCGATAAATAAAAAGCGAAAATACCTGCACTTCCGGTATCCATTCTCCGTGTTACTGCCAGATGAATCCCTGTATTAAAACATACGGGAATCTCACTAGTGGTTTGTTGTGGCTTGTGCCCATGAAAACTGCGGAACTGGGCTCACGAACAATGGCGAAGCATGAGCTGACTACGGAAGCCGACAAACAGACACGTGCTGTTTGTTGACGGTTTTCTGTGGGAGGGACCCGATTGAGCTGCGAAAAGACATAGGTCAATGCTGTGTTGTGTTGTGTTAAAGCGTCATCTGTGTCATACTTTTAAAGTCTGTGCATACTTTCTCCCACATTCTTTCTCCTCATCTTCAGCTCCTCTTGCCATCCCCACAGGATAAGGAGTGCATGATTGATGGTCAAATTTCTGGATGGATTAGAGTGGAACTTGCTGCAGTGACATCTTGGAGCAGATGATAAGCTCGTAAAAAATAAGCTATTCTTGACGATTAAATCACTGCTTCCCAACCCTTTTGGCTCATCTGTGGCAACATATCATTTTTAAGGCTGTAGTCACAACAAGTGATGCAGTTCAGATTTATGGATCCAGAAACCTCTAAAAGCCGGGGCTCTTTGATTTAGTACATTCTTTGCACTAAAAAGATGAAAATGAGAAATTCCTTCTAAAAACATATGTCCGGGAAAAGACAACATTAGATCAAAACCTTTAAACCGATAAAAAAAAAAACAAATGTAAGCTGCATTTCAAAATGTATTGGTAATTTTATTTTATTTCACTTACCTAATAAAAGATGATGGATTTGTTCCCCAGCTGTGAGAAATCAAGGTTAAAAGTTCACGTTCTGAACTTTAAATTTTAAAGGCCTAATGCACACTGTACTTTCCTGTGTGGAAAATCAGTCATTATTACCCTGAGCTTCTGGGTTACCTTCAGGTAATTAAATGTTATTGCTCACATTTAGCTTTTTTTTATTATTATTTGTTTGGCATTTTGTTTTGCATTTGCAATGACTTTTTGACTTCTAACTATTTTAACAACTCCAATAAATCACAGATCCCTTCATCCCACTGGAAACAATAAATTGAGCTGAACGTGTGACTGAAAGTGAAAAATACATCTTGTCTGTAGCACTTACTTTTATCTTTATAGTTATTGTGCTGGACTCTGGTGGACGGCCATCTGCAGCGATGCAGGGGAGTCAGCTTGTTGTACCTCATTCTCATTAGAGGGATTATTACGTGTGTCAGCTTATATTCAACTCCCACACCATTAGGTGTTTTGGACCATTTAGTACATACACCAGTGTGTCAGCTTATATTCAACTCCCACATCATTAGGTGTTTTGGACCATTTAGTGCATTTTACACCTCTTCCCCTTTGCTCATCCCTCCCTTCCTTCCCTTCCTTACCAGATAGGTTAGATCTGCACATTTTCCCCCGCGTGTGTGTGTCAATTCTTTTCTTCATTTCTAAACTTCGTCATTTCTACATGTTTTCAGCTGGGAACTTGGAGCTGATGAAGGGTAAATACCGATCTGAGAGACGTATTAATACTTAATTATCCATTAAAGTTCCCGAAAGGCCCATAATCCCAGTCAACATGTCTGCCACAGCTGGAAAGATGTAGAGCGGCCGTGTTCACAGCAGGTTGCCTCAATTAAACACCTTCAACTCGGCGTCAACTGATCAACACAACATTATAATGCAAATTTAGATGAAGTATTCACCAGTAAATAAAGGATTTTTCTTTCTTTGAGCTTTTTTCCGGATAGGAAAGACACATACAGTGGAACCTCGAGATACGAGCATAGTCCGTTCCAGGATCGAGCTTGTAACCAAGAAATAACAGGGAAAAAAAATCTTACTTTTTTTCTTTTTTACTTTTCTACTTTTTATTTATTTTTGCTTTTCTGGATATGTATTCTTTCTTTAGCGAGCACCAACTCATATTTATCGACAAGTTCGTGCTTTATTTCCATGGCCATCGTGCGTTTCTTCTTCTTCTCACCACCATCCTTACCACTCACTTTCTTAGGACTCATCACTGTTATGAAGAATAATGTACAAACTAGATAGAAAGTCGCGTCGATAATGCTACGTACGGAAGCGTTGCATACGGAACTCGTGGCCTGCTCCGAGTGCTCGTGTCTCTAGTCTTTACTCGTATCTCGAAACACTCGTATGTCGAGGTTCCACTGTGCCAGTAATGTATATGAGTATGACTTGGATTACATTTTGTTCAACCATTGAATACAAAGGTTGATCAGTTTTATTGACTTTTTAGTCAACAGGGAGGGCAGGAAGGTCAGTTCAGTCACTGGGTCCCGCCCTTCTACAAAAATCCCAGCTACAAATCCTCCTAGAATTGGATGTTTGAACATTCCGGTCAAAAGAGCTTTCCCTTCCATCATGCTGTTGACCATAGAAAACCTGTCATTTTCGGGCCAAAAGTGTTGATGAGAGCGTGTAGTATCTGCTCTCCAGCAGACATCCCATCTTCTCCCGAGCTGCTTCAGTCGTGCTGCCGTTCTTCCACCTTCGCCCGTCTGCTCAGCTTTTCTCATTAGATTTCCTCCGCTCTTATGAATCCCAAGTATTTTGAAGTGCATAGTGTGCGGAGTGATGCAACGTATTCAAGTGTCAAGACTGCACAAATCACATCTCATCCACGCTGATTCACATATGGAAAGTTAGGTCTCCTAGCAACAGCCAGTGAAAAGTCCTCTTTGATCGGCTTTTTCCGCGTGGCCTTCAGGGCACTAAGAGTCAACATGACCGCAGTTTGAGAACTTTTTTTAAAAACAGCAATCAGGGGCTGTTTTAATCATTTACACCCAGTGCTGGTAAAGCAGAGGAATAATGGCTTCTCTACTTTGGAACGAGCACCAAAGTGAGTGTAATCCTCCCAAGAAAGAACTGAATTTTACATGAGGGCAGAGAAAATGGACCAAATCAGGTTCCTGAGCATTGTGGTGATTAAAGCAGCGAATGCTCCTTTATGCTGAAGGGTCACATTAATGGATGGGTTACACCGTGAGGCTCTGGATGTGATTGGAAGTTGATTACCTAGTGTTCAGCGTGTGGATGATTTGATTGCAAATATTATCTCTCTGTGAATTCATTACTTTTTCTGGACCTGTAGAGCAGTGATAGTTGTGTATTTTCTTTTTTTTTTTCTTCTTTTGTTTTTTTTTCCGTTTGCTAAACTTCATTTAAATGGTGGCCACGGAATAATCTGTCAGTCAGAGGGGAATGGTGCAGAAACTGAAGGCTGGGTTCATGGGTAGGAGGACACATTATAGTAATTATATTGAGATAGTGATGTTGATACTGTAGGCATTAAGTCTAGGACTATGTGAAAAGTCTACGTTGAAGGGAGCTACATAAATACGCGGGTCAATGTGCAGGTACGTCATCTGTTCTGTGTCAAAAGAGAAGTATTGATCAAAATAACTCCCACATTTCCCTTCGATTTTTGTCTCTTATTCACTCCATGTACAGTAATGTATAAAATTGTGCTTTATAATAAACCGGACCATGCGACGTATAGATTTACTAGATTTAATTTGCATTCAAAAAATATATTGTTGATATTATTGTTTTTATTTTAAACATGTTCTTGATCACATGATCTTTATCTTAATGTAGATGGATGGATGGATGGATGATGGATAATGGATGATGGATGATGGATGATGGATGATGGATGATGGATGATGGTCCATAATATGTATTTATTATTTGCTAAACGAACAGAAACATAAACCAAAACAAAAACACATAATTAGCTAAAAGACAGCGGCTTCGTACTAACTTGTGGCTACAAAACCATTGATTTTTATTGAACTCATCCCAAGTGTTATTGCAAGAATAAAACTGATTAACTCAAATTGTGCTTCGATCGTTCGTCACATTTAAAACATTGGTTCCTGCAACAAAGGAACAGAGTGCAAAAAAAAAAAAAAAAAAAAAAAAAAACTCCCCTTTGGATTTGCTGAACTAAGACAGAAATCCCAGCAAACCCCTTCAGTCTGTGATGCTGAGCCTGCTTTTTCCACATGTTACCACTTTGGCTGCCATCTGTATCTTGTTTATACTCATGACACTTCATTTATGATGAAACAATTTTTTTTTTTTTTACAGTGAAAGCCATAAAGAAGCCTGTGCAGGTAAGACTGCTCCTAATGGCATGTCACCGAGGAAGAACGCCAGCAGGCATTTTATTGAAAACAGCTCCGGATTGTCTAGGAGCTGCAGCAAATGAGGATTTCTGTTTGAACATTCATTTTCTTTCTTTTAAAGTGTGTTTAGTCCAGAGTGATGAGAAAGATTGTCCCTTGACATCTTAATGAAGCCCCGGGGCTCCCCGTGTTTGTCCAAAGATGTGACCAAGAATTTATCACAAAATATGAAAGACTTTCACTCAAGCACTCTCCAAAAGAACCCAGAAAAAAAACAGTAATGATGAAAAGTAAACTTGGAAGAATTTAAATTATCCTCCTCCGCTGGGAAAAAGCCTTCAGAGCAGCTGGGTTTGGTACAAATTGGCCGTCTGAATTAGCCACAAAACTCATTTTTAATTCACTCTAAAGTTGCCTTTTTATCAGGCGCGGTGTATTTCCATAAAAACGAGCTGATTAATGATATTTGTCATTTTAAGACAGTATAATATGGTTCATCACAAGCCCATTATTTCCCAATAACAAGCTAACAAGTTTGTTTTTGTTTGTTTTTTTTTTCATTTTGATTTAAAAACGCACCAGGTGTAGTGTCATTCCAAGTCTTGTCCGTTCCATATTTTGATTTTTTTTTAAAATCAAAATACCAACTGTGTTGGTAATGAATGGGTAAAGTTGAATCTGAAAGATTCCCAATTGGGCTGAGATCTTCTGACTCATGCTTTTATTTTGAAACATTTCGTCGTATTGTATCGCCCTTAGCCGGTGAATCATGGAGCTGCAGTAGGAGTTCTCATTTTTGTTTTTCACGTACAAATACAAGAATTTGAATGAAGTATTTGTTCGGATACAAACATAGGAATGCACCGGAAACTGAATCGTTATTGGAGCATCCTTTAATGTCCATCGACTCATCGTTGCTAATACACAGTCGATACTCACGTTAATATTCGCACACACCGCAGGAGCTTAAAATCCCCTCTCATCCAGTGTTGTCAGCTCGATCTATCAGACAGGCCTCGCCTGTCAGTGAGACAAGACAGTGAGAAATTCCACCGCTGACAAGCTGACTGACATGATTATCAAACTAATTGGCCATAGACTAATTAATATTGTTATTAAGGACAACGGCTTCACCGAAGTTTTGCAGAGCGACTCTCGAAACGTTCTCTAACCAACTGGTACTGACTGTATAGATGTAACTCCATAATGTATTAATAAATGTTTAGGCAATTATTTGTTATTTATTTGTAATATTTTTTCGTAATAAAAATAATAAGTAGAAAAAATTAATTTATCAGATTAACAAACTCTACTGCATGGACTTTACTTCGTGGGATACAAAATGACATGGCGGGCCATATTTGGCCCCCCGGGCCTTGAGTTTGACACATGCGACCCGGGTTAGTTTGCATGTTTTTCTTGACGTTTTTCCATATTAATAAATCCATGGTTTGGATTAGTCACCAATAAAAACAGGTGTGAATCACACATGGATCTGCTGATGTCCATACAGACAAAATGTTTTTGTCATATTTAGGAAAAAAAATGTACCTCAATTAATCATGATTAATCGCAACTGTCATTTATTAATAAAATAATCCACAGCTACTCTGCGATAAACTTATTATTTATTATATGCATATGTACATTTCCTGTTTTACGGGGGTAGACCGTTGAAGGATGAACAAAGGTCCAAACTGATGGGACGTCGGTTCCTCTTTTGTATTAATCATGAGTTGTAATTTATCTCTTAATCAACCGAGTCTCCGAGCAGGACACATGACCCATGGAGCAGCGTGGAACCACACAGCAGTGCTCCACTCCCCTGGACAAAACAATTTCCCAATGAGCATTAGCAGGACTACATTGGGCTAATTGTCTAATGAGATAATAACAGTACATCAGGACCAATCAGCTTTAGCTTTTCTCTACATTTGTTCTGCACGAAGTACATCTGATTTTATCCACGCGGTGCGGTTTAATTACAGATCGGAAAGGTTAAACATTATTAAAGTCTCGTTTGTTCGGTTCATTTGTTGGAGCGCAATAATGATGTAAGGGGGCGATACTGAGCAGTGGAAGACGATGACCTTTATTATAGTACTAATGCTAATCTATCTATACATCCATCTATCCATCCATCCATCCATCCATCTATCATCTATCCATCCATCCATCCATCCATCTATCTATCTATCTATCTATCCATCCATCCATCTATCTATCATCCATCCATCCATCCATCCATCCATCTATCCATCCATCCATCCATCCATCTATCCATCTATCTATCTATCCATCCATCCATCCATCCATCCATCTATCCATCCATCTATCTATCCATCCATCCATCCATCCATCTATCCATCCATCCATCCATCCATCTATCCATCCATCCATCCATCCATCCATCCATCCATCCAGCCATCCATCCATCCATCCATCCACCCATCCGTCCGTCCATCCATCCATCCATAACCGCTATATTTTATGTTTAAGCTCTTTATCTATCTATCCATCCATCCATCCATCCATCCATCCATCTATCATCTATCCATCCATCCATCCATCCATCCATCCATCTATCCATCTATCTATCTATCCATCCATCCATCCGTCCATCCGTCCATCCGTCCATCCATCCAACCATCATCATCATCCATCCATCCACCCACCAATCCATCCATCTTATGTACAAAAATAACAATAAACTTCAATGGAATTGAAATATGTTTCATGGCAAGATTTGTTTTAAAAACACTAACTAGTAATAAAAAAAAATTGAAAACCTTTGCTGAAAGGTTTTTTGTTGTCAACCGCTATGTTTTATGTTTAAGCTCTCATTTACGCTTGATTTTTAAATACTGCAAACAACAAACATAGCATAGCAAAGTAAGAGGTTGAGGACAAAGAACGTTTTAACAATTAATGATTTTTCCAAAGACCTGAAGATCAGTTTTTAACGAGGATGGGCAAAAACACAGCGGAGAGATCTCTAACCTTAACAAAAAAAAAAAAAGAGACATGACACGTCTTTATGCAGCCACAGCGTTCCTCAAAGAATGAGCTGATGAGGAGGTGAATGTGACCTCCGGACCCTTCAGCTGTGAAAAAAAAAAAAAAACCCAAAACAAACCAACACCGAAACACTTTAACAAAACAGCGAGGGAAAAAAAAGCAAATAAAAACCTCTAGCCTCTAGGAGACTTCCTGTAAAGGATGTTGCTGCGAGTCAACGCCTCCTCGAACAAATCACTGTGAGGAATGTGTTCACTCCTGACAGACAGAACAAATCAGATTGCAGCTGCTGCATCACAGCCTTATTGGATAAGTGTGGAGAACAAAAGCTACAGGTAAACTCATTTTCTGCGGCTCTACTTATTACAGCGCGGCAGAGGCGGTCACAAAGATTTTTTTTTTTATCTGTGTTCTACTATAGATCCTCAAAGTTCAATATGTAATATAAAATAAAAAATAAAAAGACGAGCCGGATCCATCTCAGGTATATTATTGGAACTCATATATTTGACTGTCTACAAACATTGTTTTCCTGAAGGAAACAGTTTTACTTTTTTTTTTTTTTACCTACTGCTTTTTCAGGTCTGATTTTTTACAGACGTGGGGAAATGTGACACTGGCTGTGAAATGATTTGCTGTAAATCCTGCAGATTTTGTCTCAGGCAGATTAAAACAAAAAAAAAGTTTACTACTATACTGCTAGTAGCATATATATATACTACTGACTCACTATGCATTGAACATATAATACGATATCACAGCATATTCTGTAGGGTCCAGAGAAATGACTCTTCAATGACAGGAAGCAGGTGTTGTCGGTAAACTGAGTTATTCTGCTTTTTTGATCAACAATAGTAATAATGAATTAATTTGTTTTACCCTGAAAACACACAGATTTGGTTTTGTATTCTCCGGTCCGTCCTACACACACACTGACACGGTTTGTGTTTTAATCATCCTGTGAAAACAGTCCCAGACAAACAGACTCTTTGCTGCAGTTTGAGTAATGTTTGTTAAAAATCTATTGTGCCCAGCGGTTTAGGAGATTACTCAGCCTCTGACGGCCTAAAGCTACGTTCTCATGATTTTTTTTTTTTTTTTTTTTTTTTTAAGATTTATATCTACAGCGGGGACCAATGTGTTTACTGTTGAGACTGGGAAATATTGCAGAACTAAGAAATGCATCACTATTAGTTTCTTGGTGTTTTCGCGAGTTTTGTGTTGGCAATTTTTTTTTTTTTTTTTTTTCATGTTGTGTGTTTCTTTTTTTTTTTTTAGATTTTTATTTATATGTTTACTTCAGGGAAAGTGGATTCAAGGCTACGGAAACTTGATATAATGATATAATCCCACACAGAGAACATATTACATCCTAACAGCTTGGCTGGGGTTCAGCGGCTGGAACGGCTCCTCTTCCAACAGGTCGGTGTGTCCGTGAACTGACAGACTTCATCTCCAGCCTGTGGTACTTTTTTCGTCTTTGTCAAATATTGAACCAAATTCTAGCTACCGACAGCATCCTAATGTAGTCATATTAGTTGACTTTCGTTTTGAAAATCAAAGTTGACTTTGACAAATTCTAGCTACCGACAGCATCCTAACGTAGTCATATTAGTTTCGCATTAACATGCAAAGAAATGAAATGTGGCAACTTAATAGGAAGTCATGTCATTAGTTATTCTATTTACGCCTCAGATGTGTTCACTGATGTCACGGTGGTTCTCTGGAGAAAACTGTTTCCTGCTTTTGATATGAATGTTTTTTTTTTATTATTATTTGCTGCCTTTTTCCTGCAGGTCTAAACCAAACCGGGTCTGCAGACATTTATCACGTCTGACCTCAGAAGAGCAGCTTTTTCCCCCCTCTGCCTGAGGCTGAAAAACAGGAAAAAAAAAAAGTGTCCTGCAGACATTAGTCTCATTTATTATGAGCTGTCCTGGCCAGATTTGTTTTTGCCCTTCACACAGTGAATGAAGGTTTGGCAAAATTCGACAGAATTCAAAGTGTGTTGTTGTCCCCACAGAAGGACATCAGGCAAATGAAGAAAGATGAAGATGAGAACGAGGATCACACACTTCAATTTATGAATTGAGTCTTTATAGAATGGGTTTCTGGAGCACACGCAAACACACACCCACACGACATTAAAATGCTGACAGATTTGCATGTGTTGACGTCGGTCTGACTCTATTTCTGTTTTCAATCGGGGGAAAAGGAAAACAAAATAACTTTTACAATTGTTTTCGCACCGGTTTTACTGATATGTAGTATATTTTGTTTTAACTATTACCAGGCTACCTTTTAAAAAAGCACACATTCAGTAAAGGCCGACAGATATTATTGGCCCGGTATTAGCATAATTATGTTATATCGGTAAGAAAAGTTAACGATTTTTCTTCCGTAAAAAATAAAGAAAGGTTTACCTCAGTCAGTACCTCAGTCTGTCTGTATTGGTTGATATCGGAATCAGAAATTAATCGTTTGGACGATATCGGATATCGAAAAAAAAAGTTAAAATCAAACATCCCTAATAGGGGTGTCAAACATACGGCCCGGGGGCCCCAAAATCGGCCCGCTTGGCAGTTTAGTCTGGCCCGCTTGATGAATTTTGAAAATAAAAAAGTAGACTTCATTTTCAGAATATGTTTGAAAATCTTTTTTAAAACGTCTGATTATTTGTGCACAAAATCAAAAAGAGTTCCATTACTCCACAGATTATCCGTACCTTGCAGTTTCCTGCAGTTTTATCTCCATCCATGCTAATGCTAGAAATGCTCCAGTCTGTCCTCAAATCGCCATCATAACTCTGGGCCTGCTAGAAAACCGTGCTATTTTAGCTTGATGCCAGCTCAAAATCTGATTGGTTATCTCAGTGCCATTCAATCTAGGCTCCCAGCTCCTGCACTACTGAAGGTGTTAGAGCAGATTCCTCTCTAACCCTAGCTCTGCTGATACACCTGTGTGTCTGAATATGCAGCTGGGAACCACACACTGCGTGAAACCCGGCTCCATCAGCTCTGAATGGCCTCTGATTCAAGACGAAGTCGGTGGTAAAGGCGGGGACTAAATGAATTTCATACACGAGTGAGCCTGAAAATTCAGTTCTGAGAGAGCAGTCGCTCTGATTGAGCTTGACACGCGGGTAACCATGCTAAGCTAACCCTGCGCAGAAATAAAATAGAGCTTTAACACAGGTGTTGCACTCGCACACGCATGTCTGCAAGTGAGTCGACGGCCCGCGCTCACATTTTTTCGGTCACTCCTGTTGTTTAGCCGATGGCTGCCTGAATGCATGGGTTAAGGGAGGGGACTTAGAAGAGATGTTTCTAGAAGGTTTCGCTCCCTCTTAAGACGGTCGTCATTTTATATAACTTAAATAAATATATTTAAGTTATATGAAGTAATATAACTTATTATTAATATTAATAATGACAATAAATATAATGCTAAATATTTTGGTGTAACGTTAGCAGATTTCTTTAGCCATCTCTGGCACACTGGACACCAATTTGAGCTAGCTAGCTTTTAACTCTCTGCACCAGGGGTGTCGAACTCATTTTGGTTCACGGGTGTACAACGCAATTAGATATCAAGCGGGTCGGAACAGTACAACCATAACATAATTAACTATGAATAACAATAAGTCCATGTTTTTCCCCTTTGTTTTCATGCAAACAAGTACATTATATATTTATTATTATTATTACTATGTATTTATATTTGATGAAAAATTATTTTACAAAAAATATCCTGCATATTTTTATTCAGGATATTTATTTATATTTATATTTATATTTATATTTATATTTATATTTATATTTATATTTATATTTATATTTATATTTATATTTATATTTATATTTATATTTAT
Source organism: Cynoglossus semilaevis (assembly GCF_000523025.1). NCBI lineage: Eukaryota > Metazoa > Chordata > Actinopteri > Pleuronectiformes > Cynoglossidae > Cynoglossus > Cynoglossus semilaevis. The sequence continues at coordinate 2,219,564 of NC_024321.1, forward strand.
ATTTATATTTATATTTATATTTATATTTATATTTATATTTATATTTATATTTATATTTATATTTATTCAGGATATCAGATTCATTTTATGAAGTGTTTATGCATTTTATTTTGTTTTCAAAATTCAGCAAGCGGGCCGGATGGATCACCCTAGCGGGCCGGTTTTGGCCCGCGGTCTGTATGTTTGACACCCCTGCTCTTCACACATTATTTTGCCATCGATGTTTATATTTTAGCTATACCTATGGTCATTATAAAACTCTTTTTTTTTGTCTAGATAGAAGCTTGAACTTATACAGTTTATTTGTTGTTTTTAGTCCAGCACTTGTGAAACAATATCTTCTAAATGGTTAATAAACCATTGAATCTAAACTGAATCTGCCCTGGGTTTGTCTCATCCTCCAGAGCACTGGAGGAGGTTGATGGATCCACATCATTGGACTAACCCAGTCTCTTATGATTTTGAAGGATTTTTTTAGATCATTACTTTCCTGCCCGAGATCCGATATGGTCCTCTAAAATTGGAAACACGTCCGAAGTCGACAGATACACGAGAGGGGCTGAGTTTTGGGTTGGAGAATTGTGTCCGTTTTCTGATATCTCCTGCTCTGCCGTCAGATTTTTTTATACTGATTGTGCTTTAGGAGAGACTTTTCTTCTCCGTTTGCGTAGAAGCCTTTTTTGGACATTTTCACTCAGACACCCTGCCGTGAGAATTTCGGGGGAACGTTTAGCTCAGAGCTGCCGCTAATTTTTGACCTGTTCACTCCCAGTAATATACTGCTGTCCTGAGGAACCACCTAAATGCTGCACTTACTCACTCTTTCTTTTCTGTAACTCTGCCCTGATTCTTACAGCGGTATATTTTTCACCCAGACAGCTGGTCAATGCTAAAACTGATTGTATTTTTCTGCCGGAATTGAGCTATCAGTGACTTCGTTGACAAAGCGTCAAGCTCTTTGATATAAAGCAGTGAGTGAGTGACACCGAGATCATTGCTGCGTCTTACTTTGGTCAGCGCTGCTGCTGAACAATCTGAAGGGCGTCCACTCTGCTGCCGGGTTGATGGAACACACAATCCAATATGTCACAATCTTCAAATGTCAACACTGAGTCGCGTAATGTTTTTTTTTGTTAAGTCACGTTCAATAAACATGAAACCAAAAATAGCTAAAACACTGTAAATAATATAATACCCGGGGGTTCTCGGTTTACGGCGTCCTCGACCTACGGCGTTTCGTGGTAACATCGCCCCCTGCAATGCATTAACTAAGAAAGTCTTGTTCCATCATTCCGATGTACAACTAGTTGTCACAAGAAATATTCGGCAAGCAGAATGGACAAATATATCGCCAATGCTGCTCTACAAGAAAGTCTTGTTCCATCATTCCGATGCACAGCTAGTTGTCACGGGAAGTATTCGGCGAGCAGAACGGACACATATATCGTCAATGCTGCTCTATGCAGACGACGACATCGTTTACATTCACCGGTTGTACGCCTCACGTGGCGTTCTGCTACATTCGCTTTCATTTGTTTGTGTTGGGTTTTTTTTGCCCTTGATTATGGCTCTAAAGCGTAAGTCAGACACTTGCGATGTTTTCATGTCCTAGACTATGACGTTATCACTGTGTTAGCGTAGCTGAGCGACATAGGTACTGATGAACAGTATGTGAAATCCAAACTATGAAAATCGAGCTACGTCGCACCGTCGGAGGAGAACGGTGCGAAGTCAAGGACCCTGTAGTATTAATGATAGTTTTCAAAAATTGCAACATAACAAATGAAGCCGGCAGATTTCACATTTTCCGAGAGTTTAGTTACCAGAAAGCAACAGGAAAACAGGAGGTCAGAGGTCAGACTGTGGCCTGATCTCCAGAAAACAGGGTCAACATCTCTACTAATAATAATAATAATAAAAAAAAATTCAATCACTGAGGTTATTTCTTCTCCATGAGCTCACACAGTGTGATGGCATTTAATAAGAGCCTTTTCTGTCTTTGTGACGTGACGTCTATTGTTGGTGATGCTGTTAAATTATTCAGGGTTTTCATGTCAGCGAATGTCTGTGTTTACTGTGGGGTTTTTTGTTCACGTTTGATTCACTGTCTGAGCTCTCGCAGACCATAAAACCGCGGCTCCTGTGTCAGGAGACGGAGTCATGAATCGTTATCCAATCAGATGTCTGAAATTCAGTTGTTTTCGTTCCAAACAAAAGGCTCAGGGGGAGGGTTATGAAACGTTACAGCGACAACTAAATTGCAGTGAAACCCAAAGATTATTGCAAAGGAAAAAGAGGTGTTTTTTTTCTTGGATGCTTTCGTTTTTGATCAAAAAGTGAAGGATTTAATATTTAATAACATGCCCCAGGATCTAATCATAGCATTTGGAAAAAAAAAAAAACCTTTGACGTTTGATAAACTACCAAACAATTTTCCTGATCGAGCAACAGAAAAGCTTAATTACTAAAATAAGACAAGAACTCTCTCTATATTCATTAAATGATTAAAGAGTTTGAAGGATTCGGATCTGGATACAAAGCCGAAGCATTTTGTAAACAGTCTACGGTGCCGACTCGGAATTTGTGTTTTGCTTTGTGGATCAAAAGTCTAAATGACTTGTAAGGATTAAGGTCAAATTCAGAGGTTAAAAAACATCAGCGTCACTTGGGGACATGTAAAAAATAATATTGTGATACAGCATGATTCTCTCATTTTAATGCAGGCTAACCGATACTATCTGCCCGATATTAGCATAGTTATGTAATTTCTGTAAGAATCGTTATCAATTTTTTTCCCTCCGATAATTAAAACCAATAACGCAATCCCTTGGTTTTGCCAAATGATGTGTGCCCTAAAAATAGTTTTGGGGGAAAAACGGCTATATGTGACGGTGAAAGCCACCAGATGGCAGCATTGCAGCTCATTTTATGAACCTGTTTTATATGCAGAATGCTGGTGCAAGCAACTCATACAGCGATTTGTACAGATAAATTCATAAATATTACCAGCCAATCAGTGCCTGCAGATGGTGCACAGTATCAGCTGCTTGGATGTCAATTTTGCAAAATTAGGGTAAAATGTGCCAACATCACGCTTGACCTGTGTGTCACAGCTTAACGTGAGCACTATGAAAGAGCTGAAGGAACGAGCCGCGCTGCAGCCGTGGTCTGCCATCGTCTCTGGTGTCTGCTGCTCCGGCACTTGCACAGATTTATGGCTAATTTGACGCAGTGCCATTCGTCAGCTTAACTCGGACTGTAGCGTTAAATATGGAGGACTCCACTACAACTCTGCCTGGTAGTGACCCGTGAAGCCAAACATTCTCTTTGACGTGACGTGTTTTTCAATTATTTTATCTTCTGTCACCTAGTCCTGCGGAAACGTTGCCGCAGGATAAGGGGACCAGCTGATATCAGAGGAAACAACTCTCTAATCCGAATAATCTAGAAGAAGACATCTGGATTAAAGTTAGTGATGCAAACCTGGAGGGACGTCACTGCGACTGACACATCAATCATCAGTCGCCTCACATGAAGAAACAGAAACATGCGAGTGTGCTGCGGCTGATCGAGTCACCGCGTGCTCACCTCTGTCTGGGTAAACACTGTAGAACCAGATTAAGGCTCAGGGATCACGTTAGATGACCCAGATGAACGCCCCTCAGGGGTCAAAGGCGACCGTAACCAACCAGACCCCTGCAGAGAAACAGTAACGAGGAGCCAGGCAGGATTAGTGGAATAAGAGCAAATCACGATCGGGAGTGCGTTTGCACGTTCAGCGCTCATCAAAGTGACGGGATCGTTACTGACGCCTCGCTGACTGAGGCCGGTCCTGAGCAGGATACTAATAATTTATAAATCATACGCCTCTGCAGGCCTCATCATGGTTTGATAATCTGTGACCTCTGATAGTCAGACTGCCAGACTTTGTTCTCAGAACGCGTGTTTTACACTGACAGCGGGGAAGGATTAAGATTAAGATTAACAGGATCCCTCTGAGGGAGAGTTGTGGTGATACATGTAAAATACTCAGCAAAAGCTAACAGAAATTATTAAGAGATATTTTTTTAAGGGGGAGAGAAAGTGAAGCACATGCAACTGTATGGAAATGAAGAAATGAAAAATGCAGTCACTGAACTCCTGCACTGGAATGAACTGTGGTTCAGACCGAGAAAAAGTCCACTGCTGCTGAGGAGTCTCCTCTGAGTCTGGACCACAGTCTGACGTCAACAAACCAGAGAAGGATGGGACGGGGCTCTAGACCAGGGATTCTTAACTGGAGGGTCTTGACCCAAAAGTGTGACGCAGATAGCCCTCAGTGGGTCGCGGGCCTTTTCCAAGACAAAAATATGTTGCGAAAAAAAGTGTTTCGTGCAGCTAGGTGTTGGTATCTGAAGCAGCATTTGGGAACAGACAACCGTCTAGACTCCATAATGTCTTACGCTCATTATGGAGTGATTGTGGATCCTGAAGTTAGAACAGGGGTGAGCAAACATTTTGAGTCGCGGACCACAATGGGTTCTAAAATTTGATGGAGGGTCCAAGTCCAGGAGTCTGGTACATCTTC
>NC_024321.1:2224258-2226184 GCF_000523025.1 Cynoglossus semilaevis
TGTATATGTATATACATATACATATACATATACATATACATATACATATACATATACATATACATATATATGTATATGTATAAACACTCCATACCACCATTAGATTTTTAATTCTTGCGCACCCCCAAGTGGCAGCTCGCGCACCTCCAAGGGTACCCGCACCGCACTTTGGAAGTCCCTGTTCAGACACCCCATTCGGACTACATCGGCCACCGTGTATTTAGGACACAAGGCTAGTCGTAGGGACGCATGGTCTATTTGAAATGACTGCTACTTTAGTGACAACAACAACAACAACAACCCTTCCGCCCCTAAATTCATCAATAACCCATCCCCAGCCTCGGATCAATTAACTGCATTTCGGAGCTGAGAGAAGAAAGACAGACTCGGAGAAAGAACATTTAATGTCACACCCTCATCAACCCCCTCCCCCCCCCGACAGCTGAAAGGCTTCAGGGTCTTACTGTAGTGTAGTGTACCTCGATTCTTCAGTACAACGTGGGTTAACTCACAGAAACGTCCATGTCCCCTGGCCTTCATGTAATGTAATAATGTCATGGTTAGTTTCCAGGGAGAGAATCGAAGGGTTCTCTGTTATCTGTGTACCCTTCGATTCTCTTCCTCTATTCTCCTGCCAGGATTTGCATTTTTTGCGGTACGATCCAACCAAAATCCCCGAGCTCCGAGATGTAGGATATTCTAAAGAGGAGGGAAAATGAAAATGAGCATCACCTTCCTTTTAATCTATGAAGCCTATTCTTCCCTGCAGTGATGTATAACACACTGCTCTCTCTCTGTGTCTCTCTCTCTCTCTCTCTCTCTTTCTTACTGTAATAAATAGCCCTGTATTTTTCACCTAGCCGTGTTACACTCAGAGCTACATGTTCCCCCGTGGCAGTAATTAGTGGCTGGGTTGAAAGAGTGGAACACCGCTGCTTTAGGAGTGTGTGTATAAATTACGCAGTCCCGTATCTACGCTCGAGTTTTTACTCCTGATTTTCCCAGTCCTGGGATTAGCAGAGGCATCTGTTTGTCATGGTCAGAGCTGCAGAGCTGGATAGTGAGGACACAAGAGGTCCAGAGGTTGAGTCATAATCACAGTGTCGCAATGCACGAGACTCTCTTCACTCTCGGGAAACCTTAAAGGAAATCACTGGTCCATGTTACAGTGTCTTCCAAAATGCCATAGGTCTTATGGAGGGCTTGGAACGTTGGACCCGTGGCCTTAAGATCAAAAAACGACTAGGTTTCTAATGTCGCTAGCAGAGTTAGGGACAGTCTGCCTGCAAACTTTCAGAAAGATGTTTTTCCAAAAAAAAAAAATAATAATAATAAAAAATAAAAATAAAATACATTTGATAAAATATATATAATTAAAATATATATGTATATTTATATGTATGTATGTATGTATAAATATATATAAATATATATATATGTATATTTATATGTATGTATAAATATATATATATATGTATATATATATATATATTATATATGTTCCTGGTCACAGTTGTCTGATTCTCCTTGATTCCCGACATCAACAGATCTGAGCTAGTAATTGTCCACCAATAAAATAAATGTTCTCCCCGTCTTCTTCCTCCCCAAATAGCAGCATCATCTTACCGCAGACGCCCGGTTTTACTGTTTGACTCAATCCCTGATTGTTCTCAGGTCAGGAGATCTGGATGTTGTTTCTTCTAAGAGATGTTCCTCTAGCCCACACTCAACGCCATGTACGATGCTAACTCTAACTTGAATAACTGACGATCAATTGCAGAAACATGTGTTATTTTTGGTATGGAGTAGTTACTGCTATACAGTCTCACAGTTACCACCGACCTTTCGAGGAGATCTTGATCTTGACCCCCCCGCCCCAGTGAAAATGGATTTGACAACCGTGCTTTAGCTCATCCATCAAAACAG
>NC_024321.1:2226425-2229468 GCF_000523025.1 Cynoglossus semilaevis
TTATTATTATTATTATTATTATTATTATTATTATTATTGTTATTGTTATTATTATTATTATTATTATTATTATTATTATTATTGTTATTATTATTAGTAATATTATTGTTATTTTTATTATTATTAGCATTATTATTCATAATGTTAATATTTTTTTGCTACATTACCCATATGTTTTTTCTGCTTGTAAAATTTTTGGCTGATATTTCTTTTTTTTTAATTACTTCCAGCTTTTCTGCTTTACTATCATTAGCCTTTTACTCCTTCAATATTTCTTTTCTAACATTTGGTTGTGTGATTTACTCATTTGTCAATGCCATTTCTCGGTAATTAAAAGCAAAAAAAAAAAAAAAAATCTGCTAACACTGCAGAGATGGTTTAAAAAAGAAGAAGAAGAAAGAAACTTCTTCTAAAAAATGGAACAGACTCGTGGTCTGGAAGTTTTAGCGACGGGATGAGAGGCAGAGCAGGGTTTAAGAACACTGTTTGTCTTCAGCCTGCATCATTCACAGTGTAGTTTCACAGGCACAGGGGAAATTAGGAGAGTGATCGCGCTGCCAGGGGTTTCAGCTGAATGGCATTGGAAATACATTCCAGGAACTGAGGCCTGAGAGGCAATCAGGTCGACTCATGTACCTGATGATTTCCTGGGAGGAGGAAGCGGGCAGCAGCACCAGCAGCAGCAACAGCAGCAGCGGTGAAAGCATCTGTGGTCGTGGCCAGGCCTTAACTTCAGCACAGAGATTGTATGTGACGTTGTTACCTGATCTGTTGAAGCCATGCCAGGAGGAAAAGTCGGTGTGTTTTGATGACTTCAATGGGGATTTGACGATAGAGGAAAAGCCCATTAGGGGAATACTGCTCCCTGTGGAGGAAATGCATATAGTACCTGGTAAAGTACTGTCACGGTACTCCTGGATACGAGTTGTTTTGCTATAAATGTGGTCGTGTTTTATGCATTATTATCTTTCCGCATTAGCATGGATGGAGATAGAAAAGAACTTGTTGGTAGAACTGGGTAACCATCTTTACAAGGATGGATTTTGTGTACAAATAACGAAGTTTTTTTAACGATGAAAATACATTTTGTCTTTTTTATTAATATTGTAATTTTATCATGTTAATATTACATTAGCATGGATGGAGATAGAAAAGAAGATGGGTTACCATCTTTGCATGGATGGATTTTGTGTACAAATAATCAGAAGTTTTAATGAGTAAAATACATTTTTGTCTTTTTTAATAATATTGTAATTTTATCATGTTATTGTTACGTGTCAGCTGTGGCTGAATTGTGCTTCTTGGGTTTGTTGCTTTAGTAAAGGCATTATTAGAACATATTACTAGAACATGTGCTGAACCTCGGGCCCATTTGTATTGTGATTATACTTCTGTCTTTCCCCCTGCAATACCCACATTTTAGAGGCTGTCATTTGATACTAAGCCGCAGTGGGTCACAGTGAAAAAATGTACCTCAGTTATACATACAGTATATACTTCATTCAAAAAGAATCCAGTCATATCCCTTTACTTTTTTCATGGGCAAACTAAGGCCCGGGGTCCTAAGCATTTTTAGCATTTTAGCCTTTATGCATGACTTTTACATGTCTTATCTTTGTTCACATAAACGCTCCATCTATCTGCTACTGACCCGGCCCCCCCTGCCAAATTTTCAGATCAGTTGTGGCCCGTGGGTCAAAAAGTTTGCCCACTCCTGGCCTAGCTGTACACGGTATTCCATTGATTAACATATTATTTATCTTTTTTTCAGTTACAATGGTGCAGCCTACCCCCAGATGTTTTGGCATGCCTTACCACCTAGTCTCCCGAATACCAGGGCTTCAGGTGTAACAGCTCTGCCAAATCACTACACCGGCTACCGCTGTGGCCACCGCTGACAAAGGGACAAGCCGAAAATGACTCTTCATACATATTTCTCAGTCCCTTTCAGTGAAATGTCAAAGCAATTTTCCCAACTTGCGCATAAAACAAAGAAATGCGTGGATGAAACAGGCTGGTGAGAGTGTGTGTGTGTTTGATGGTGTGAAAGCCCACACGCAGCCTCCACGTTGTCACATCCCGTAATCTGACTCACTGGAGCTTCTGGTTTTTTTTTTTTTCTCAATGAGGCCACAAGGCCTCTGCACAATGAGGGAGTGACAGAGTGAGGGTACAGCAGAGTGTGAAGTCAACTTATTACTGCATTTTGACACCATGCTGTGATTGCTGGGAGGTTAAGCCTTCTGAGGGACTGTAGCTAATTCTCTGTTGGGGAGGGGGTTCAATGTACAACCTGTCCGTCACAATCAACTAACGGAGGATTGACTAAAGACGTCAAAGCCGTGGACATCAACTAGCAGCAAATTGAAAGTGATACCTAGTCGTACGAAACGGCCGGTCGCACAAAATCTATTTAAAACCATCAATTCAGGAGACAGTTGACGTCCTTCCACTTGAATTGTTTTAGGGACAAAAGATAATTTAAAAAAAAAAAAAACGTCCTTCTGAGTGTCATCTAATTCAAGACCTTATTTGATGAGAAAATGTAATTATTATTTTTTTTTTTACAATTATAACTTGTCAAAGTGACATGGAACGGTAACATAAGCCATTTATCACGCAAGTTTTGGTGTTGTCAGCTCCGGATGTCGCAAACGTTTGTGTAACCTTTGGTTTCGGAAGTGGTCATCCAGCTGTGGAGAGCTGAGCACTACGACGGCCTACTACACAGACAGAGACACAAGTGCACAACACAAGAAAACACAGGAAACAACAGTCATCGTGACAGTAATGTCCTTCTGTAGGAATGGGATTCCGATGTAAATCAAGAACTTTTTCATTCTTTTTTTTTTATTGAAGATATTAATTATTGTAGTAGTAATTTTTTATTTTCTGTGTACTCTAAAATGGACACCGCGTTAGTTTATTACGCTTTTTGAGGCCGGTGATTTCTTCATATACAACACAAGAATGGGGAAAACACAGGAAACGACAGTCACGACAGTCACGACAGTCATCGTGCCACCCCCCCCCAACACCCCAA
>NC_024321.1:2229738-2230132 GCF_000523025.1 Cynoglossus semilaevis
GTGGGCGTATTCAATCCAGGGAAGATGGACACTCCAAGAGGTGGGATTCCTGGCAGACACACAACGGAGAGCTGCCTCTAAGTTTTGGTTGGCACGCTCTGTTTGTCCATTGGTCTGAGGATGAAAACCAGAAGACAAACTCACAGAAGCTCCAAGGGCCTGACAGAATGCCTTCCAAACCTGGGAGGTGAACTGAGGACCACGATCAGAGACAATGTCCAGAGGAATACTGTGAAGACAAAAGACATGAAGCACCAGGAGTTTAGCAGTCTCAAGAGCAGAGGGGAGTTTAGGAAGAGCTACAAAATGCACAGCCTTAGAAAGGCCTGTCCACAATGGTCAGAATGACCGTCTTACCTTGTGAAGAAGGTAGTCCAGTAACAAAATCGATTGC
>NC_024321.1:2230557-2234426 GCF_000523025.1 Cynoglossus semilaevis
CTGCTGACCAGTCAAGATGTGGATTGTGCTTTTGAAGCCAGGGCAGACCAAGGACTACTGGAGCACGAGGGGAAGGCATCACATGGAACCGAATGGTTTCACGATGGTTACCAGAGAGCAAGAGATGAAGGGACTCAGTGGGTGCAGTGGGTGACCTGAGCGAGAAAGTCTCCATTAAGAGCATTAGCCTCCACAGGTGTGGAGAGCAGTTCAACAGAAATGCCATTTGTGTTACCATAGAATAAATTAAATTCTCATCTGCTCCAGAATCCACTAGGGCGAGGAGGGATAGAGTTAGAGACTTAATCACGATAGTGGCATCGAGTTGAATACGAGTCCGGGGAAACAAAGAGACAGAGGATCGACTCACCAGAACCCCGACTGCTACTGATGAGTCTTCTCTCTTTACCTGCAGGGGACAAGAAACCAGGAAATGCCCTGCCTGTCCACAGTATAGGCCCACTCCTGCACGGACTCTTCGCAGCAGCAGCTGCTGGGGAAAGACGACTGCAGGCCCAACTGCATGGATTCCTCTTCAGGGCTGAGGGAACGGTTACTAAAAACTAAAAACTCATCTGAGACTGCTGGGTCAAAATCCTGGTCAGATGGTTCTGTCATGATTTAAACCAGTAATGACCCAAATGCAGGCTCAGACGACGTTAAGGGAAAAACAAGGATTTAGTTTCTAATTCAACAGGAATCACAAAGAACAATAGTTAAAGTCAATCTGGACGTTACCTACCACGGTGCCTGAACAAACCATCTGAGGACCAGTGGGAGAAAGGCCAGGGTTTTTATGCCGTCAGACTGATTGGGTTGATTGAAGGCAGGTGCTGAGGAACAGCAGGTGTGCTGATTATCCATGCAGAGTCAGGGAGATGTGCCACGCCCACCACACAGACAGAGACAAGTGCACAACACAAGAATGGGGGAAAACACAGGGAAACACAGGGAACGACATTACTGTCACGACTGTCATCGTGATATTAATGTCCTTCTGTAAGAATGGGATTCCGATGTAAATCAAGGATTTTTTTCATTCTTTTTTATTGAAGATATTAATTATTGTAGTAGTATTTTTTTTATTTTCTGTGTACTCTAACTTGTTCAAAGTATTTTAAAATGGACACCGCGTTAGTTTATTACGTTTGTTACGTGTTTTGAGGCCGGTGATTTCTTTCATATTTTCTAACCATTTTAACCATTTACCATCTAGTGCAGGGGTGCCAAACATACAGCCAGTGGGCCAAAATCGGCCCGCTAGGGGGTCCTCTTTTTTTTTGAATCTAATATCTCACAGTGATGTACATGGGAATGGCACAGTGGGGGAAAAAAAATCACTGTAAAGCTATTAAAGACGATCTTTAATTAAATCTATGACTGGAAGGTGTGTTAGATTTCAGTAGTTTTCACCTCTTCTGTGTCGTCAGGTCCCCTACCAACAAAACTTGAGAATCCTTAAAGACATTTACAGCACCTGGCAGTGGAAGTCCTTGAAGATTAGAAATCTGGCCTCCGCTAAAATTCCCTGTTGTTCCCAAACTATTAAAGTTCACATTTTCTGACCACCGTCTCATGGTGGCACCCAAAACTGCGAACCATTTCCCTTTATTTGGTATAAAATGTCTTCTTATAACAGGGATGTCAAACATACGGCCCGTGGGCCAGAACCGGCCCTTTTTTTGCTTGACAACAAAGGGGGAAAAGATGGACATTTTGTGAATACTATTTGAAGACAATAGAGAACAGGAATATTTGAAATTATTACCGATGTCACTACCGCCCAATGATGAAATGGCCTGTGGTCATTATCCAAATCTGGGCTGTCAATGGATTAACATGTTCAATCAGATTAATAACAGGGGTAGCTCTTGATTAATGGTGATTAATTGATCATTTAGTCAACTAATCATGATTAATCATGATTAACTGAGGTAAATTGTTGTTCTTAAATACGATTAAAAAAAAATATTGCTAGAACATAGGGCTAAATAACTGCAGTTCTGTGTACACACACAGGTGGCACCATTAAGTATGTGTTCCCTCCGGGCCTGGAACCCGGGACCTTTTGCATGTAAAGACAGATGTGTAAGGCAAGCATTACAACCGCTACACTATCAAACTACTAATTATAATTATAATTATAATTTGAACTTAATTGATTCCACGCTGGGGAAATTGTTGTGTTAGCAGCAGATGTGCTGCAATGGGCTGGAGCCAAGTACGTGGTTCCTCTGGGGCTCGAACCTAAGACCCGAGTAGTGACTCATCTAAATGATGGGATTGTTGTCATGGATAAATGTCAAGAAAAAAAAAAGGACGTTTTTCCAGTTGGAGTTAGATTTTAGGTGGATTTTAGTTTATTACTGTTCATCTGAAGCTTGAAAAACAGCAAGTTACGAAAGACAGTTGGAGTTAGATTTTAGGTGGATTTCAGTTTATTACTGTTCATCTGAAGCGCTAGCTTGAAAAACAGGAAGTTAGAAAGAAAGGAGGAAGTGGAAACCTCCACTGGATCAGACGGTATTTCAAGTCCCTGCCGTGTGAGTAAACATTGTCGACCATGAGTTCAAGCAACATATGGAATTATAGGCTACACAGTGCACGTAATTCCAGCCATACAAATGAATTGAAATAACACTATGAGCATGTTAATTTCGACCGCCCTGATTAGCATGTAGTGAAACATAAAGTAAAAATAAAGAAAAATTAACAAACACTTTAAAGTGAATGTAAGTGTTTCACAAGGGCCACAGCAATATCCTGCTGTTATTATGAGTTAATTTCGTTCCCTGGTACAGACCATTAGTCAAACTATAAGCCACGCGTTTAATTTTGCAGAACTTTAATTTCCTCTGTCTATAAAACAGTGTGCTGTCATCAGTGTGTTGTCAACGCAACACCGGAATGTTCCCGAGGCAAAATTTACAGAGTGTAATTGATCAGTAATAAACCAATGTGTGGCTTCTGGATTCTATTTCCCGTAAACAAGGCCACATAAATCACGGTGAAGCTCATTAAACGCCAGTGGAAGCTGGAGGTAATTTTCCTCGGAGGCCTTTTGCCTCTAAGCCTCCTCAAATCCACAGGACTCTGCCTCCGGTCTCCAGCCCCAGCAGGATCTGGAAGAGGCTGGAGGTTAAGAGAGAGCAGCGGCTGCAGACTGAAAATCAAATATGGAGAGAGGAGAAAGGGAGGCTGTGGAGGAGGCGTGTCTCTCTTCTTCTGTCTGATTTACACCTGAAGGAGCTCTCATCTGGTCTCCGTCACGGAATGACTGCTTGACAAGTGACAATCGATCCAGTCAATCAAATCAGGGGGCTTCAGGGGCCACATTCGGCCTAGTTTATTGTCAAACGGGCCGGACCAGTACAATCATAACATAATTAGCTACAAATAAAAAAAGTTGACGTTTTTTCCCTCTTTGTTTTCATGAAAAGAAGTAGAATTATAGTAGAAAATGTTAATATAAAATGAAGTATAATTTGTAAAGACATCACAAACATGAAGTTCTCCAAATCGTTATTCAGTTTTGGTTTTTTTTATCTCGCACGCCCCTTAGTGGCAGCTCACCACATTTCGGGAATCCACAGGTGTCAAACTCAATTAAAATATAATTTTACAAAAAAATATCCTGAACAGCAAATTCATCGAGCGGGCCGGATTGAACCCCCCAGCGGGCCGATTTTGGCCCACTGGCTGTATGTTTGGCACCCCTGCACTAGATGGTAAATGGTTAAAATGGTTAGAAAATATTAAAGAAATCACCGCCCTCAAAAAACGTAATAAACTAACGTGGTGTCCATTTTAAAATACTTTGAACAAGTTAGAGTACACAGAAAATAAAAAAAATACTACTACAATAATTA
>NC_024321.1:2236508-2250367 GCF_000523025.1 Cynoglossus semilaevis
TTCTTGTGTTGTATATGAAGAAATCACCGGCCTCAAAAAGCGTAATAAACTAACGCGGTGTCCATTTTAGAGTACACAGAAAATAAAAAATTACTACTACAATAATTAATATCTTCAATAAAAAAAAAAGAATGAAAAAGTTCTTGATTTACATCGGAATCCCATTCCTACAGAAGGACATTACTGTCACGATGACTGTTGTTTCCTCAAAAAAAAAAAAAAGGAGAAGAGATGAGCCGTCACATAGAGTCCCTTTTCTACCCTGAGCAGATATTTACTGTCAGGTTAGTATTAAGCCTTTTATTCTCAGGACTCCATACGAGCCACTGTCAGTGTTTCATTTATTAAAGCTGTCGACTTGTTAGTGTTTGATTCTCACGGCGTTCTCTGCAGAAATTGTTGTTCCGTTCCTATTCCTGCCTTCAGTCTTGTTCCTGCAGGAGATAGCAGGCCTGCTGCAGGTGTATTCACACACACAAACACGACTCACTCAGTCAGTCAGTCAGTCAGTCAGTCAGCAAGCATGTGTCCAGAGGGAACGGTGGATTATCAAGCATCAGCTCGGCTCCTTCTCTCCTCACTTTAAAAGCCAACGATCAGTTAATAACACAGACGCAGCTCCCTGGGCCACATCTGCCGGACTCTTTCAATTAGTGCTGCTCTTCTGCTTATTGACCTGGACTGCAGGAAGGACTCTCCTCCGTAAAAACATGTGTTTATGTCACACACTGGGACATTCTTCTGGGCTGTATTCAATTCGAAGTACGAATTTGTTTGTGGTTAGCCGAATGCTAACGGACTAGCAATTTTGTTTGATGATCGTTTTAATTTTTTTTTTTTTTGTTGTAGTTTTTAATTTTAAATTTTAATTGAGTTTACTTTATGCCATTATGCTAAACAGGATACGACAACATTAGCGTTGCTAATGATGTATTCATGCACTCCGCTCGCTAACTAGTTCCTGTGAGTTTTGTCATGTTGGAATGACGAAACAAGACATTCCTAATAAATTTATGGGAGATAAATTGGAAGATGGCGACTTAACCACGAAACGTTGTAGGTCGAGGATGCTGTAAACCGAGGACTCCTTGTACTGTAGCTACTTTTGAGCAAATGCTAACAGCTGTAGCATGGCTTCCATTTTGTATAAAATCATCAGGTGAAAAAAAAATTAGTAATTTAAGTACATTCATTCAGTGACGGGATATATTTTACCTTCAGGTTTTTTAGGGTCCATTCAAAATCCCAATATGCAGAATTTCAAAATAAAATAAAGATATTTTATTTGCTAACAGCTGTAGCATGGCTTCCATTTTGTATAAAATCATCAGGTGAAAAAAAAATTAGTAATTTAAGTACATTCATTCAGTGACGGGATATATTTTACCTTCAGGTTTTTTAGGGTCCATTCAAAATCCCAATATGCAGAATTTCAAAATAAAATAAAGATATTTTATTTGCTAACAGCTGTAGCATGGCTTCCATTTTGTATAAAATCATCAGGTGAAAAAAAAATTAGTAATTTAAGTACATTCATTCAGTGACGGGATATATTTTACCTTCAGGTTTTTTAGGGTCCATTCAAAATCCCAATATGCAGAATTTCAAAATAAAATAAAGATATTTTATTTGCTAACAGCTGTAGCATGGCTTCCATTTTGTATAAAATCATCAGGTGAAAAAAAAATTAGTAATTTAAGTACATTCATTCAGTGACGGGATATATTTTACCTTCAGGTTTTTTAGGGTCCATTCAAAATCCCAATATGCAGAATTTCAAAATAAAATAAAGATATTTTATTTGCTAACAGCTGTAGCATGGCTTCCATTTTGTATAAAATCATCAGGTGAAAAAAAAATTAGTAATTTAAGTACATTCATTCAGTGACGGGATATATTTTACCTTCAGGTTTTTTAGGGTCCATTCAAAATCCCAATATGCAGAATTTCAAAATAAAATAAAGATATTTTATTTGCTAACAGCTGTAGCATGGCTTCCATTTTGTATAAAATCATCAGGTGAAAAAAAAATTAGTAATTTAAGTACATTCATTCAGTGACGGGATATATTTTACCTTCAGGTTTTTTAGGGTCCATTCAAAATCCCAATATGCAGAATTTCGGAAGAGGGAAGAAGCTCTGACAGTGACAATGAGATTCTGTGACATAACAGCAGCAGGTCCTGTGACAGGTCGTATTTTTAGTACGTATAGGTGTCTGTAAGAAACGTTGTGTACGTGCAGTAGAACTGCAGGACTTCTTAAATCATTACAGTTAGACTTTTTTTTCTGCAGAAGTTTTTTCAAAACATAAAATTTTTAGGGAAATTAAAAAAAAACTGCAAATGTTTCTGGATAAAATATCAGCCAAGTGTGGCGCTTTGGCCCAGAGGCAGTGTCTCTGTCATTGGTGTGGAACCCCAGGGTTCACCTCCTGGGTAAGATTGAAATCCTGGTAAGGCATGTTAGAAATGTAGGATTATCGTACCAGAAGAATAAAATGATCGTATTTAACGGAAATTATAATTTATTCTATTACCTGGCGATGCTTACTTTTGTTTTTTCCCGCCTTCTACACCTTTTCCTTTTCCTGCTCCCCCAGGGTCGCCCATTTTCCATTTGCTCATTTTGTTTTCCTTATTTTTCCTTATTTTTTCTCTCTTTCATCCCTCACTGGGTGGGCGTAGCGAACCACTCAGCCAATCATGATTGTTAGTTTGAGGCAAGACCACTGATGTCACTCAACCACGTTTTCACGAAATGGTCAAATTATCGTATATATTTAGTTTTTTGGAAGTATTGATCGTACATCGTACAGAAGGCCAAGTTATTGTACGAATACAATAATTATCGTAAACCTGACAACATCGTTACGAACGAGGTCCGGCGCTTACGTCTTTATTGGTGCCAATGAAATTAAAAATTGAAACTTGCCTGCAATTTATTAATCACAAGTGTGTTAGTTACATAATCTAAAAATAAGCAGAAGTAGGATAGAAGAAAGACATGTAGAGAGTGATAGAAAAATAAAAGAAAGAAAATTAAAAAAATAAAGTAAATAATTTTAAAAAATAGCTAAATATCGCATATCATTTTTTTAATCAGCATAAAAGGCCGCAATACTTAGTATAAATTCTTTTTAACTTATTATCTCATTTCTATGTATTTCTTATACAAAATCCAGCATGTGAGAGCAAAGTGGAGCCAAATTCATTCATTCATTTGTGAGTACAGACTTGGCCAAATAAAACATTCTGAACGCCCGACTTTGAAATTGGAGAAAAAAAAGAAAAGAAAAAATAATAGCAGCACAAACTAAAGAAATACATGTCACAATTTGCATAACGGTGAAGGTGGGCACAAAGAAAACCCAACAGAATTCCATAATATTGGCACGACAAAAAAAAAGCTGTATCCTTGTTAAAAAAAGTTTAATTTCCTGCCTTTATCTTCCGCTGCAGTGATGTCTTTGGAGGTGACAGGAAGTGCAGACTAATGTCAACCATTCGATGAATATGTCATGTTATGCTGGCTGACATCGCATCAACCCACTCAATAACTAAT
The DNA here is from genome assembly GCF_000523025.1 of Cynoglossus semilaevis. Classification (NCBI taxonomy): domain Eukaryota; kingdom Metazoa; phylum Chordata; class Actinopteri; order Pleuronectiformes; family Cynoglossidae; genus Cynoglossus; species Cynoglossus semilaevis. The sequence continues at coordinate 2,240,072 of NC_024321.1, forward strand.
TATAATGTCTTTATCCTCCCTCCTTCTCCTCGCCTCCCCCTCTCCCCCCCCTCTGTCTCCTCTCACAAAGGAGAGTCAAAGGACAGGATGTCGGTTCATTAAGAAGCCTGACTAATGGTCACTCCAGAAGACAGTCCTCTTCTTCTATTGCCTCACGTTGACGCGTGAAATCGCTGTGACTGTGGATTCATTTAGAAATTCAAACAGAATCGGAGTGTTTTATTTTAACACCGGGACTGTCTCTTGGCATTTTGTAAACAGTACACGTGTACGGCACAGTGTAGAGGAGTGTTGAGCTTGATTGACAACTCTCCTCCCACGTGAGACCAAATACTGGTCAAAAGTTTAAACTGCTGAAATCTTTTGGCTCCAACACAAAAACACAGAGGTAAAAATATCATATAAGTTGCTAAATTGTAATTTCCCTCTAAGCAATATAGCTAGCAAGATTTTTAGCTATCAGAATGATGGCGTATAAATGGCAGTATTATAAGCTAGGATGGGTTTACAGTTAAATATGTTGTGGAAGAAAAACAACAATAAAAGTGAATCGGGAGATTTCGTTATGTAAGTGTAACCCCAGCACACCACCATCAAAACTCACAAAATATGTATATGTTATAGAATACAATAGTATTCTAGTTTAAATTTACTAAAAATGTACTCCTGTTTAGTTGAAGTCAACGCTGATATACTGGCAGGAATTGAAGAAAGACATTCATAAAGATCTTCTTCAACAAGCTCTAATTATTATTATTTTTTTTTTAGTTTTCATAGCCATCTGCTGCCACCTAGCAGAAGAGTATTTAATTGTTCTGCCATTCATGGTTTGACGAGCAACGAAAAATGATATGCAATAAATTAATAAACAGTTTTCAGCTCAATTAAGTGAAATAAGATCATTTTGCACGGCACAAGTCCATGACTTTACAAGCCTCACGCAGTTTGGTTTTATGGAATAGACATACAGTATATGGATAGACTATTGGACTTCTTGTCGTGTAAGACAATATTCCGTGGTCAGATGTTCTCTGTTTCAGCTTTTTTTTTTTCAGAAAACGGAATGTGAAAAACCCACGTGCTAGCAAAGTCTAGCATCTGTTACTGCACGGAAATGGAACACTAGTCATGACACGAAGGAGCTGCTGATTTGTAACAGCACCAAATGTTGAAACGCAGGCGAACGAGAACCTTTACGTTCCATAAAAACAGCTCCGGCTACAAAAGCCCCTGTTACTCTGTGAAGGAAATGCAGCTTACGTTCCCTTTTTTTTGTTGTTGTTGTTGTTGTACAGCTGCCAGATGAGAAAACGCGCTTATAGGTTACTCTCAAAGTCACCGATGTACAGCATATTTAAATTTAGGCAATGTTGCCTTAATTAGATACTTAACGTAGAGGACAAACTATAAATGTCCACAGAGAGTTGGGGTTGATTCTGAACAGATGGTGTTGTTATGGATGTCAGGCTGTCAATGGTACATTGTATAATATGCACTGTAGCTCATTATGTCACCAAAACAACCGCGAACGCAATCACCGACGTACCACCGTTTTCCCGCCGTACAGTACGCCTGTGCATGTACAGGGATTAAAACCATCAAAGATCAGGTTGGAACGCGATTACTGACTCTCCCAGAGCCGTGGATGAGGAGAAACCCTATCACTGCTCTAATCCTGTGGGAAACTTCAAAGAGAGAGAGAGAAGGAGAGGAGACAAGGGAACAGGTAGAAGGTCATCTGGACCTATATTAGATTTTTTTTTTTTTCCTCACCGGTCAGTCCCCCCCTAGCTCCCCTCTGGATCTCCCTGTCACTGGTACAGAGAAAGTCCAGCAAATTACGGTGCAGGGTATAAATAGGCTGACAGTGTGGCAGGGCCAGGTGGTGTAATCTGCAGGTTCAGTGTCCTCCTCACCGCCTGGATCAGCACTGTGTCACTGAAGTGGATGTTTTCTTCACATTCACGGTGACCTCTGATTCCCCACAGAGGGGAAACCATCCCCGGGCATATTGTTCTGAGACTGGAATCTGATGACTCCTCAAATTACCTGAAAGTCACTGCAGCTGACTTTGACCAAAAATTGCATTATTGGAATTATGTGGCTTTAATATATATATGTATATATATATATATATATATATATAATTACATATAATTCCAAAACTAATAAGTTTTTGCTTAAAAAAAAACAGAAAAAGAAGTTTTTTTTGCTGTTTTCAAAGTGTTTGGGACTCCAGGGGGCACTAGTCAGACATCAGAAAATTGGAGGGAAAACAAGAAAAAAAGGCAAAAAAAAAAAAAAAAATTAATTATCATCTGTCCTGAACTATACATCATGTTTCCAACGGTACCCAAATGCACCTTGCGTGAGTGTCCTAATCTGTGTAGACCTGGCGGTTTGTGTCTGTTGTCAAGACTCTCTGCTCCTTCGAGCTAGGGTGTAGCTAGCTAGCGCAAAAAAAAAAAAAAAATCACTGAAAAGTGAATAAAAGTAAGGAAATACATTCTAAAGGTTTTTTATGCTTTTTCTTTTTACATATTTCGTAGCATTGTCTGTGAGATTGCTAAGGGGATCCCGGGCAGAAGCTAGTGCTGTTTAGGGGGGCCTTGGCAAGAAAACACCAGCCTGAGTGACATGTGAAGACCAAAACATAAAAAAATACAGATAACAACACTCAACTAAAACATCCACAGCTGTTAAGGTCTCTATGGTAGCTTCATCTTTTCTACCTGAAAACATGTTGGTGAGGCTCTCGCTCTCCTACACTCAGATTCTAGAGGTTAATTAGGATTCTCCTTCAGTCTGCTCTGGTATGAGCACCAGAGGTGCCTGCTGTCAGTAGAACAGAAAACTTTTTTTCTGTCATGACGGAAAACAAATGAGCTCCTTCAACTAACCCTCCGTACGACCTCTCTGACCTTAGTATTTGTAATAAAAATCGCAAACAAACAAACACACAAAAATCAAGATCATCAGAGCAAATTCAAGTCCAAGAAGCCTTAACTAATACGTTTGCTGTTTTCATTAGATAGTTTGATCTTATCTTTGTAGAGTTCTTAGTGTCCTGTCCATATGAAATAAGATGAATTCCAAACACTACACAGGTCAAAGGTCACAGTCCACAGAGGCCGAGGTCATGAACAAAACATGCATGCAGAAAACACTATCAAAAGCTTCGTAATGACTAAATTAAACGAGTGAAGTGACATCCTTGGGCAATAAGTTAATTTTTCGTAACATTTGTAACGATATTTTGAGTGCACTACGGGTTAAAAGCAAAATGCAAAAGTCTTTGAAACAGTCAAGCTGCATTGGAAACTCAGGACATACACAGAAACACAGTCTGATGTGGTCCAATTGTTCTCGTCTTTTGTCCTTAAACTAAAAGCGGTCAGTTGGTTAGACTCCATTTACCTTGTCTTTAAATCAAATTTATTTTAAACTCTCTGCAAGACAGCCTTCCCAAACCAAAGAAGAAGAAAAAAAAACGAACCCAAGCCTTTTCTCTTTTTTCTCTTTTCTTTTTTTTTTTTTTTTTGCTGATTACTGTTTTTCTCCTAAAAGAGAAGCGGGACTTTCTTTCACATTCAGATTCCTGTCAGATTTAATTGACAACGAGCCGCAGAAAAGAAATGATAAATGAGTTAAAATAGGCAGGATGACATGTGGAGATTTCTTTCCCTTCAAAACCACTTTTGAAGTTCTCCTCCAGTAACCTCTCAATCAATTAAAAAATAAAATAAAATACAAAAAAAAAACGGCTGGGAGTGAAAGAGAAGTTTTATGAGTGAAAGCAGGAAGAATTTTGATTTCTGCCAAAAGAAGAAGACAGAACGTCCTGATCGCTGCTGCACAGAACAGCTCAGTCTGCTTTGAACTGGAGTTTTTGTTCTGCTATTTTTTACAGCTGATGAGCGGTTCCCAACTTTATTTGTGCTAATGATGGTATTTGGAGATGCATTCAGCTGTATACAAACATATGAAATTTCATATATATTGTATTCTATTTTTTTTTAATTTTTTTTTTGGATTCCTGTGGATCTTAGCACATTATCAGCCAGTTCTGAAATCCCATGTTAGGTTGGGTCAAGGACTGTCACCTAAGACAGTGATTCTTCTTCTAGAACATTCCAGATGAAGCATTACAATGCAAACACAGGTAGCTAGTAAAGGTGCAGTGAATGTGTTTGGTTCTTTATTATAGTCCCAAACACAGTTCTTAGATCCTAAGCTGTTTCTTCATATGGTTATATCCGATACCCTGATTGGTGAAACTTTGGAGAGCCCTGACGTAAACAAACTGCTGAGACCGTTTCAGGTCAGACAATAGCATTGACTCCTGGCTGTTGGTAATATGTCTTGGTTGCGCATCATCAATCCCCCAGGTCCCTAATCCCAGCCCTCCACCTGCCATCTGTCTACCTGTTTACCTGCCTGTTTCTATTCCACCTACTCCTCCTTTATCTCCCACTGTTATGGAGGCCAACTTGTCACCGGCAGATGCGCTGATGTCTAATGGTGGTGGAAGCATTTCCTAAGACACCTGGCAGCAGAAAAAAGAAAACGCTGCAGAGTTTATCAGGGGGAGCAGGACTCTCTATCACCATGCCAATAGAGAGAGGCAGCAGCAGCAGCAGCAGCAGGAGGCGGAGGAGGACAATGATCCACAGATCATCACTGTTTGTACGTTTCTGCACATATATGAAGTGATAGTGAAAAACAATCATGTCATATTTCCCTGTGCGACGGCACAAATCCCACAGATGACATGTAAATATTGATGATCACTCCTCTGCCTGACAGTGTTTGTTATTCAGGCATCATCCCTGTACATCGTCCCGTGTACAGATGATTACAGCCGTATGTCACGCTGACACCGCAACCTTATGCAAAGACTAAATGATATTTCCCTCCAACCGTACAGAGAAAGGTCAATTCCATACACCGGCCTCAAGACAACAAACACAAACAGAGAAAAACACGTCTCCATTCAGCACAGATCAGAGTAGAGACGGTGCATACATATGTATGGACACATTACCGGCAGGAAAATACTTTTCTTTTTCCTGGAAACATATGTGGTAGCAGTGAAGTATGTGCACATAGATAAATCTGTTTGCACAGTTGAATAAATGAATGCTGGTCTCTTGGATCTGTGACCTGTGATCCACATCAGAGTTTACCCACAGACAATGAAAGAGGATGTGTTTCTGCTCTAATTAGTAACGATAGTTAATAGTAAAGATAGAAGAAGCTGTTGTATTTGTCATGGTTCATATACACACACAGAAAAAAATAAGTGTCCTTCGCACTTAACTTATCTGTGAGGCAGGATCAGTGGACTGTGTCTCAGTATGGCAGCTTGATGCTAAGCTTTGGCTCGCCGTCTCCACTGCTTTGGTCTAAACAGGAACCCCCTGCAGCAGGACATAAGGCAAATCACGACTCCTTGGCTTTTTACACAGAAAAAAACTCTTTTTATATTTAGGCCACTTGAAAAACCTATTTTCAAAAGCATTTGAAGACCCATCCAATCAGAGAGAACCTCCTGTCCAAGCACTTCCCTGTCCTGCCTTCACACTCACGCTCTAGTTATGAAGCCTGGCTTTCCTAACTTGTGTTCTTTTTTCATATATATGTTTGGGGGGCCTTATACATATATATATGTATATATGTATATATGTATATATATGTATATATGTATATATATGTATATATGTATTTTATATATGTATATATGTATTTTATATATGTATATATGTATTTTATATATGTATATACATATATATATATACATATATGTGTATATATATATATAATAAGACAGTGCTCCCTCTCTATATCGCAGTTCTCCCTCAGTATATTGCAGTTTTTTTGTTTTTATCCAATTTTCGCTCTATCGCGCTATCATAAAAAAAGTATACATACCAACGTTTATGCATATGACATGAAATAAGACAAAACAGCAAATTATTGAGGGTCCTAAAAAAATATTTTAAAAAATAATCGAACTCTTATGTGCAACATGATGCCTCTGTGTCTGACGTGTGCTTTTTTCCTGCCGTCAGTAATATGAACAGACGGCAATGCTGTTTCAAGTGAGTCGTCATCTTCGAAGTTTCACCAGTGGGACAGTCGATTTTCAACTTAATGATGGGATGTTTATTCCCGCCTGTTCAATTGCCTTCCTCCCTAAACCTGGAAAAACTGCAGCGTTCTCAAACAGGAGACACCTTACAACTGCTCTTCTATACAGTATATGAGGCTTGTAGCTAGCTCGTATATATATATATATATTTATATATGTATGTTATTGTATATCATATATATTTATATATCTTTCCCAATTGTGACAAAACTGAATTTTTTCTTCTTTTTCTTTTTTTACACATTAGCAAATTTCAAAAACTACAAGACAGAAATGAAACACTGGCGTTTCCTCCACTGCATGTCTTCCTTTGGTACATGAGTAGCAACCGTGTTCAAACAGTCAGCGTTAAGGCAACCGTGTTCAACACACAGCACTTCCAACCTGACAGAAAGCTGCATGTTTTGTGGTTGGTCTCATCTGTGATGCTGTGGGGTCCCTGGTGGTGTTTGCAAAGCCTTATGGGAAATAAGTGCATCCAGTGCGTCCTGTAGAAGAAAATCCAGCGGTGTGTTTGGTCAAGCGTGTGCCAGGAGCTGAAATCACAAAGGAGCAGGAGAATTCCTCTGGGCCTCGGCAGCCTGTCACCATGGATGTAGAGACAGGCTTTATCTTATGAGGCTTAAATATGAGCATGAATAATGCAGAGGCAGGTGGATCACAGGAGCCATGCATTTCTTTCTGGCTCTTTCATATTCAGTGAGTGGCTTGATGCCACTCTATCATCTACACTGATTTACTGCAATCAAAGCAAGGTGGTGCAGAACACCGCAATCAGAGAATCAACAAAATGGAATGAGTCTGTGGATTTTAAAACGTGATGGATGATGCCATTATGAATAAAATAAAAAGGTGTTTTTTTGAGAAACAAAACACTCTCCTGAGTAAAGTTTATCTAAGGAAGTGCTTTTTTTTTGACATGGTCAAAATAGGCATATTATTCAAAAAAGACATTTTTGGAAAATGTCTTGGATTTTTGTAGAGCACACAATGTCCTTGTCTCTTTCCACGTAACATGTCATTTCAAAATAGTTTGTCTTTTGTGTCCCAGATGAGAAAAGTGCTAATGATAATTTCAAATGTGCCAATTTTAACAGCTGAAACATGCCACGGCACGTCTCCTGGTCGTTGGGAACAGATTTGACAAGTTTTATCATATGATATCTTTGGTTTTTCAAATTTGATCAACTCAACCTGTTTGACCTTAGACGAGAGCTAGACGAGGCAAAGAAGCAGGAGGTGACCAGGTACGAAAGACAAAATTTGAATTGTCTGATAGAAATAAAATTGGTAAGACATGATTTGGTGGAGAGGAAAACAACTGAAATAAAGTTTGGTTAGGCAATAGCTAAATGTTAGACTAGGGAAACTAAAGTTAACTAAAAATGACTGTATCTGCTGTACAGCGGAGTTGGGCCACATTGAGAATAAATAAATAAATAAATAAAATTGCGAGGGTCAGCTCGAAATGTTACGTTTACGTTCAGTTTTTAAAAAAAATTAGAAAAAATTTCAGAGGAAAAAAAATGTAATTTTATAAGAAACAAGCTGTAACACACACATGGAAATAAACTTAAAATATTACTAGTTTAAAATCCAAAGTTTAGATGTGTAAGTGTTAACCATACGTCCGTCAGTTTTCTCAAAACTTTTCAACTTTTTCGACTTCTAGATGTGGCCCAAATAGGTTTCCCAAAGCTACCTAAAATATCTTAATGACACGAAACCAAAGAAGCTAAAAATGTAACCATTCTATACAAACTATACCTGTATGTGACGAATAGTGCTAAAAGTTAGCTTAGCAACATCATACAGTTTAGTGGCTGAAGGTTAGCTCAGTTAGTCTCATGAGTCTGTGTTCAAATTGATATATAAAAGTTTGCCTTTGCTGCAATTTAAAAAAGTCTTTCCTGTTTTTTTTTTCTGCCTTGTATTCGTTGCGTCTGTCAGCAGAGAACATACATCAGGGTTTGTCTACTCAGGAATGAACTGAGTTATAGACATGTGAGACAATAGCAGACAGGAAGTACCCGAGCAGTGGCAGGCAGCAGGACCTCGGCAGCAGTAAAAACCATTTCGCTCCAGCAGAGCACTTAATAGCTTTGGCCAATGCACACTTTGGAAATCCATCAGCCGGGGCAGACTGCGCCGGGAAGGAACGCCAGAGATGAGCGGCTCCGATCCCACTCAGGAAGCAGTGGCCTCAGGACCTTTCACTCTGATCATGATTTCTCTGATTATACTGTGAAATTGAGACTGCAGCGTGGAGTCTGAGTCAGACTGGGAATATTTTATATACTGCCTGAAATCAGACATCGATAACTGGTGAATTCTGGAACATCATGCAGATGTTCATGGGCTCCTGCTGCGCGGAAGCTCACGTGACAAGTGTGGTAAATCTACCATCTCTGATTTAACAGCTGGGGGTTTAGTCAACTGGAAAGTTTTAGTTGTCGGTGTAAATGAGAGTGAATGATTGTTTTAAAGAGTATTTTGTAAAGTAAAAAGTGCATCTCTGTGTTTTGTCTGGATATGCGTATTTTAGACTAAAGGAACCCAAAGTATTTGACCATCTCGACCAACACAAAACTCATGCTTTCACAATGAGTGAGGTAACTCCATTAAGTTATGTAACCCAGTAAAAAAACATTAAGGGATAGCATTAAAGCATTAAAAAATGTTTAAAATGCGTTTAAAAATATATGTTTATTGTTTTATTTAAAAGATATGTATCTGTAAAAAGTGTCTGAACCAGTATTTTGGGGGTTCATAAGCAAATGCCGGAACGTCACTTCTCAGGTGTTGGTACGACTATAACAAGGGGGAGATAGCTGCAGGAGGAGCAGCATGTAGTACAGTAACGAAAACAGACTGTTGAGTAGATATTTTTTGACCAGGTTCGTAAAGACGTTTAACCCGGACTCTCTCGAGGACTTATTTGTGACTTTTATTCGTAGTTTTGAGTGAACTACTCGCTCCGAGATACGAAGAAGAAGACGACGTTGAGCTAGCAGCTAATTCAATAGCGAGTAGCTCGCTAACTTTAGCTACCGGTACGACAGAGACTGTGGGACAACGAGTGAGCCCCGCGACATCGGCAGTGACGGGTCTTCATTTTCCTCCGGGCGAATATTCTTCTAAATTCACCTCTTCTGTTGTCCCAAGAGCTAGGTACAGTTACACACACACACATACACACACATAGAGCCTCAGGCAATAGCTCTGTCAACAAAGTGGAAAACAGGTGTAGACATGTTTTAAAGTGACGCAGTAGCTCAGAGTTCATTCAGTAAGTGAAAAAGTCACATGACATGGTCATTGAGATTCAGTTATTCAATCAAAACTAGAAGGGCGCACCAATTACCTACTGATTACGTCATTAATCAGTCATGAAAAAGCAAAGGTTTCATTCTTTTAAAAAAGACTCCTTGATTAAAACAATTTAAAACCATGCATTTCACTTAATGTCAAGTACAGGCGATATAAATATTGGGTTCAGCTGTGCAGCAGTTTTTTGTCCACTTCTCCCGTATCCTGTTGGCAGGAATGAGAATTAGTCATTCTTCAGCTTGTTAACCACTCATTTACTCGCAGGGCGTCTTGCAGTATTTCAGATTGATTGTGAGGTTACTGGAGGGGAACTTCAAAAGTATGTGTTGACAAAAATCCCCGCATGTCATCCCGCGTATTCTCACTCACGATTTTCTTTTCTGGCTTCCTCTGCAATTAAATATGACAGAGTGGGGGGGAAAAAGTGCTTCTTCCACTTCAGGAGTCAGACAATAATCAGCAAAAGAGAGTTTTGTATTTCTGCATGGACAGAGGCAAATCGGAAGAATTTTTACATCAGGGGTTTCTAAAGACACAGAGTTCAGACAGGTTTCATCTCGTTTTATCTTCAGTGGATTTGACGTCAGAGTAAAAAACAAAACTGGGGGAAAAAAAAGCCTCAAATTAGAGTCGAGGAAAAAAACATTGAAAAAAAAAAGTTAGAAATACAAATTAGAGTCGAGGAAAAAAACATTGCTCTTTATGGAACAGTTAGAAATGCATTCTGCTTGGATAGTTAGGCTTAAAATTTCTATTAGAAAAAGATTCTGCATGTGTGTTTTTGCATGTAAGGCAAATGTGTAAATAAGGGATTA